>NC_056725.1:1653578488-1653740988 GCF_019279795.1 Protopterus annectens
GAGCCCTTCAAAACCAATGAAATTAGGAAAAGCAGGCAGGAAGAGCATGGAAGATAAAAGGTGGTTTTAAATGCTAGTGCTAACACATGGAGCTCATAACCCCCGATTTTTTTTTTTTTAGTGAGGATACAATGTTTTTTTTCAGTTGGAGTTAGGTGCTTGGACAGGTATATACACTGACGTGCACGTTTCACTCTGGTATTGGCCTTTGTTGGGATGATTAGACACAAATGACAGCTTCTTTGATAGATATGAGATGCCATTATTAATCAGCTAATCAAAGTAAAAGGCATTCCTAATGACAGTGAATAGACAGTGGTCAAATGAGAGTTTGTTATCCTCTGTTGTTTAAGTTCTGTAATAACAGCATCAGTTTTAAGGGTACTTAATTTATGTGGTAGGTGTGTGAGATGTCCTGTTTACCACAATATACAATCCTTTAATTTTTTAGTCATATTTAGACCTTTACAATGACAACAAATGTTTGTCTGAGTTAGACCCTCTTGAAGGATCCAGGTGTATTCCAGTAAGTTGATGATGGCTCCAGGCTTGCAGTCATCCACAAAATGTGGACAGCCAAAGGCCTTTAATGTCAGATAACAGAAGTAGACATAAACTATAAGAATTCTCAAAAACTGAACCCTACTGACAAGTCTCTTGCAAGGTAGTCTGAAAGAATAGAGTCTGTCAAAGAGCCTGGGTTAAACAGTAATTGATATTGTGTTTGACCAGTTGGTTGATGATGCCATAGTAAATTATTGTATAAAAAGCATTTACTAAATCAAAATAAGCTGGAGGCACGGATTTGCCCTCATCGAGTGTTTCTGTGCTTCCTTCAAACAAGTAAACTAGGATTAATAGAAATTTCCAACCTTCTACAAATCCAAGCTAGACAGATCCTAAGGATTGTTAATTTCCTCTGTGTATGTTTATTTGGTCAATCATGATCTGTTCAGTCACCTTTCAATCAATGCTGCTGAGGATAGTTATGTATATGCCCAGGTCATTGGTGATGCTTCTCTTTTGGTGGAGAACTACTACAGATTTTCCAGGTTTCTGGTACACATATTGTGGAGAGGCTGTGTTTGTGTATTTTATGGAAGAGGACTGATGTGGTTGTGTAACACTGACCAGGAAAAAACACAGTTTCTTATCTGTGGCTCTACAGAGCTGGCATTTTAGGTTTTTATCGATGGTAATGCCAAGTAGTTTGGTACTAGGAACGATTTCAAGAGGGGTGTTATTTTGGCTTTTGATGGAAAATTGGACTTTGTGGAACTGGGAAGTTTTAGTGGGAGGAAATATCATTAGCTTTGTTTTGTTGGCATTTAGGGCCAAGTGATGCGATTGCATCCATGATTCAATTTTGGAGAAGGCTGTTTGGGTATTAAGTAGAAGTATAAAGGGGCAGGAGGCTGAGCAGATGATAGTGGAGTCATCTGCGTATTGGATGACTGAGGCTTCAGGGATGGAGAGGTGAAAGTTGTTAATGAATAAGTTGAAGAGCAGAGGGCCAAATACTGATCCTTGGGGAACTCCTGTGGGTGTAGGTAAGAAAGGGGAGGTTGACTCTTTCCATTGTACAGCCTGCTGGTGCATGGAAAGGTAGCTGGAGAACCAGTCTAGGGTTGAGGGAGATAGATGCAAGTGTGAGAGCTGGGACAGGAGGAGGGAATGGGAAATAGTGTTGAATGCCTTTGAGAGGTCAAGAAAAAGAGAAGATACTTATTTGCCGCTCTCCCGTGCAAGGTTGACTTTTTTGAGGAAGGAAATGAGGGCTGTCATGGTGCTGTGGCCTGGGCGGAATCCGTGCTGGGTGGGAGAGAGGAGTTTGTGCTGGATTAGGTAGGGCATGAGCTGGGATTGGATGGCTTTCTCTAGAATTTTAGAGAGAGGAGAGAGTATAGCTATGGGTCTGAAGTTGATTGTGTCTGTGTTCTTACCACCTTTGTGGAGAGGAATTATGTATGCATAACGCCAGATGGTTGGTACATAGGATTCCTGAATGGATCTATTAATGAGGATGGATATGGGATAGGCTATAGATTCGGCTGATATTTGAAGAAAATTTGCTGGAAGGTTGTCAGGGGCATTGCAGCATGGTTTTAGCTTTTGCAGTAGTCTTTTTATAGTATAGATGGAGACAGGTTTAAATGAGAATAGCAGTGGAGGAGGGGGGTGAGAAAGAGGGTTTGGGGTGTAGGGTGAGGGGTTAGTATTGATGGATGGATTGGGGAAAGTGGAGGATAATTTAGCTATACAATCAATGAAAAATGTGTTGAAGTTAGTGGCCGTTTCAAGACTTGAGAGGTTGGGATTGGGGCAGGGGTTGGAAGTATTACCAGGGATGAGTATTGAAGAGATGGATGTCCAGAATTTCTTTGGATTGTTTGAGTGTTTGTATTGCAGACTGCTGTAGTACTTTTTGCGATATTTTGTTGTTGATTTTTTGGCCAGGTTACAAAGATGTTTATATTCTTGGAGGGTGGTGGGGTTTTTCTGTTTTTGGTACAGTTTCCACTTTTTGTTTCTTTGAGTGATTATCAATTTAGTTTCTTGGGATAGCCAGGGGCAGGAATTTGTTTTGATACGTTTGGTTTGTAAAGGGGCTACTTTATCAAGTAAGGTAAGGAAGGTTTGGTTAAAATATGTGACAGCGTTATCTAGTGGAAGGATTTTCAGTGGGGACCAATTAGTAACCTTGAGGCATTCAGAGAAGATTTTGGGGTTGAAGGAAGATAGGTTACGGGATTGTTTGAAAATGTGTTGTTTTTCTATGTGTGAGGATAGGCGGTCAGTGAAGGCTGGTAAATGGTCACCTAGGGGGTCTGGTATTACACCAGCTTTCGAGATATGGTTGGGATGTGTTGTTAATATCCAATCTAAGATGGTACCGGAGGAACCATCTTTGTTTGGCCTAGTAGGGAGGTCTATTAGTTGTGTGAAATTGTAGAGGCTGATAGAGTGAGATGGGGTATCTATGAGGAAGGAGGTCCAGTTAATATTTATATCACCAAGAATGTAGGTTTCATATTTGATGTTTGAGTTAAACCAAGAGAGGATGTCTTCCAGAGTTTTGGTATTGTCTCCGGGTGGGATGTAGATGGAGCAGATGCAGATGGATTTATAGTTAAGTTTTAGAAAGCCTAAAGTCATTTCTGCATTGGCAAATGTTGGGATGGGGTTGGTCAATGGAGTAAAAGTGAGAGTGGAGGAGTACATAATTGCTACGCCACCTCCTTTTCTATGCGTTCTATCATTGCGTATAATGTGGTAGCCTGGAGGAAGGATTTCATTATCTCTGATGGAGGGTTTGAGCCAGGTCTCAGAGACAGCGGTTATGTCAGGCTGGTTGTAAGAGAGCCAGGCATGAAGGTTGGGGATTTTATTATGGAGGCTTTGTGCATTTAGGGTCATGAGGTGGATAGTCTTGTGTTCGTGTTGATTCGAACTTGGGTTAGGGTGGGTACAGGTAGGGGTTAGCAAAACTATGGAGCAATCTCCCCACACCACTGCGTAATATACCTAACCACAACAATTTCAAATCCATGCTTCTCTCCCATCTCTCCTCTATATGGGAATGTCCTTCACAGGCTCCCACCTAACACTCCCACACTACTAACTCCACACCTAAATCATCATTTCTTTGCCTACTTTAACTTATTTCAGAGATCTTGCTCAGTACACCTTTTCATAAATCTTTTGCATGCATGCCTCTGGCCTACCTTACTCAAATTCTCAAACTTTCATTGTTTGTTTTTCTTATCCATTGTACCCATAATATTGCTTTCCTCTGTAATTGTTAATTTGTCTCTATTTGTATGTATTTGGGGCTTTTCCCCTCGGGTCTCCACTGAAAAAGGGTAATTCTTACCCAGCTGGACCAACCCAGTTAACAAATGCAAATAAATAAATAAATAAATAAATACATTTTTGTTCATATAGACTGTTTTAAATATCTATTCAGAACTGAATAGTTGGGAGTGGGGTATAGGCTAAATGCATTATATTAAGAAATGTGTAAGTAACAGAGGGAGGAAGCTGGAGATGAACTTATCTACAGGGATGTTGAATATATCTATAGGGTTTAAGTGGGTGATGCCATTAGAGAAAGACTTGGTACAATCCTGGATAGCATTTTTTGAGATACTTTAAATCATTGATAATGCCCTGTGTTTATCCTTTACTGGCACTGCAAATTTTAGTTTATAGTTAGATCTGCAGGATTTGATATCTCTTGTAAGTTCTTTGATAATTGTATTGAGGCATAGCTCTCACCTCTCTGGATTTTCACAAAATGTCCAGATTTTTGCTTCATAGTTTTGGTCTGTTTCTCATAAAATTGTGGTTTGCTGGCAAATCATTGCAGACTGAAGTCAAAAAATAATGGCAGACATTTGAGTTATAGATTTCATACCCTTTAGAAAATGTATGCTAATGCAAAACATGTTATTATAGCAATAACCCACCCCTGGGTGTGGGTAATGCTAAATGTACCCACGGTTGGCATGGTTTGGTCCCGAGGACGAAGCCCGAGGGACCAAAGAAAGCCAACCGTGGGTAAATTTAGCATTACCCACACCCAGAAGTGGATTATTGCTATTATACCATGACATTATTTAAGAAAAGAAACTATTACTTTTCTTAAATAATGGCATAGTATAATGCCTGTTTACTGCCCTTCCGCAGATGTCTGGCATCCGGCAGTTCTGATGTACTGCGCGCCTGCGCAGTACATCAGAGCTGTGGGCAAAAGCAACGGAGAAAGCAAGATCTCCGTTGCTTTTTTAGTGTTCGCTATGTTAAATGAGTTTAACATAGCGAGACAGTTTAAAATAAGCAACGGACATCTCCGTTGCTTATTTTAAAACTGTCTCGCCATGTTAAACTCATTTAACATAGCGAAACACTAAAAAGCAACGGAGATCTTGCTTTCTCCGTTGCTTTAAAACACTCGCTATGTTAAATGGGTTTAACATAGCGAGACAGCTTTAAAATAAGCAACGGAGATCTCCGTTGCTTATTTTAAAGCTGTCTCGCTATGTTAAACCCATTTAACATAGCGAGACAGTGTTTTAAAAAAACGAGTTATACTAATGGAAAAAAGTCTGGGCGACCGGACCTTTTTCCATTATTATAACTCGATTTACAACGGGCACCCTGGCCAATCAGCGTGCACATTTTGGGGGGATCATGGTATAATATAGCATCTTTCTGAGTTTGCAAGAACCAGAACTTAAAAAGTGTTCCCATTTTTTTTTGCCTTTGCCCCCCATTATTAATGTCTTTATCCAGATGTCTTGCTGTAAGAGGTTGAGATGTTATGTTGTGAGGATGGTTATAATCATGGGGCATTTTTGTTCTTTTTCCTTGGGCTACAAGTGCTTTCTTTTTATTGTAGGATGTGCTTATTGTTCACTTCCACCAGTGGGCTTTGTTTTTAAAATTGAAATTGTATTTGTGGTGGTTTGTAATATAAGGAACTATGCAAGAGGTCAGCTGGGAGTATAAATTTGCTACTGGGTCATTGAGGAGTGGAGTACAGTTGAACCGCCTTCAGATACCATTGATCACAAAAGGTTTGGCTTTGAAAAGTCTCTGCAGATGGCTTGATTGATCATTGATCTGTACAGTGGTAGTGGTGAATAAAATGGTGCTTGGATCTGACTTAACTAATGAGGATATGGAAACAGGCAAGAAGCAGACTTGGGCTGTATTTGTCAGGACAAACCTGACTATGTTGCTACTTTTAGTGGGAAAGGGTGCTATATCTTTGAGGAAGTTTGTAATAGTAAAATCAGGGAAGAACTGAACATATTCATTTGTAGCATTAGATATGTTCAAATTTACAGAGAGGTAGTCCCAGACTCTTAGAATGATGGTATTTCTGTTACTGATGAGAGACTGTAGTTCATTAAGATATGTTTTGGGATTTGTGGGTTTTCTGAATAGGGTTGTATATCGAGCCAAGATGTAGCTAGAGGTCTTTTTCTCTGATATTAGGATATGAAGACATTTGAGGTAATTGTGCTGGTCTGTTAGGCTACAGTTGTTACTGTGCTAGATAAAGGCAGACATACCACTCCAGTATTACTGCTATCTATACTTGTAAGTCTAAATAAGGCATAGGTAGAGAAGCCACTTAAAGTTACAGTTGTCACAGCTCTGCAATTAGTTTCAGTGGAAAAAATATATGCAAAATTTTCCATAGTTAAATAAAATCTCAAAGTAGAGCATTGTACTACTTATGTTCATAACATTGAGCAGAGCTGTACTGATATTTTCCTAATTTGATTTTGTATTTATTAAGCTAATAACATGAGAGGGATGGCATTGCCTAAAAAGGGGGTCTATGTTCAGCTATCAAATGAAATGTCCATCGAGTGGCTTAACATCAAACCCTATCCATCAAATGTTCATTCAGCAAATGTTAATTTCATTGACGGTGAAAGTACCTAGTTATCCACCATTTCCCTGTTTCCCTCTTCCCCACTGTAGTCCAGTCTCTGAGTTGGTATATATTATTAGTAGAGGTGTGGGGGGGGGTGAAGCCCCTGACCTGGGTGGGTTTGAAATAATGTGGTGGGGCACACAGGAAAGTGGAGTCCAACTAATTACTTTCTCCATCAATGAAATGAACATTCACTGAATGAATATTCGATGGATAGGGTTCAATGTTCAGCCATTCAATGGAGTTCCATTCAATTTCTGAACATAGTCCCCTAAGAAGGTACTATGGAGTAGAGAAAGTCTTAACCTATATGTGAAATCCATGATGTGATGGGTGCAGGCCATCCTGCTAGAAACAACAGCCTCTTGTCTCATCAGGGTGGAATCAATTAGAAAGTTTTGAATGCAGAATTACCACACAAAAAGGACTTTTAAATTAAAAATGATACACTCTAATATATAACCAAGGTAAACATAGGTAACTTTTCATATGGTGTGTAAATGTTTCTCAAGTCAAATCTGATAGATGAGTTCAAGGCAGGTTGGTCATGTTGTAGCCCAGCACCATAAAACTAAACTGTATGGGAATCAAACACATGTCCTAAGAATTATCAGCATCATGCTCTAACCAACTAAGCTAGCTATCTACCACTTTTGGCTGTGCTGTCAAATGCCAAGAAGGCCATCAAACTTTTGTAAGCTGTCTTTTTAAAATCTGGATCCTCTATTTCTATGCCCTTCTCAGACTGCATACTGCTAATCACAGGGATGCTGAGATATTATGTCCTACATAAAAACTGTAGACCATTAGGTGCTGAGTTTGTGGCGTTTTTCACACACATGAGTAGAGGAATGCAATACATGATCTTGCCTGAGTCCTGTGTAATTAGCTACCTTCAGTGATTCAACTGCTTGATTCAATGTACTCCTTTAGGAGACTCATTAAGGGACACCTTTACAGAAGAGTCTGTCTGGATTCAAATTTGACCACATCATCTGCTTTCAGATTTTTTAATTTTTAAATGTATAATCTTCTTAATTTTGGGCGGCCGCAGTGGTGCAGCGGTTAGTGTTGCTGCCTCACAGCAAGGGGTTCTCCGGTTTAATCCTTGGCTAGGGTGCCTTCTGTGTGGAGTCTGCATGATCTCCCTGTGGTCATGTGGGTTTCCTCTGGGTGCTCCAGTTTCCTTCTACATCCCAAAGACATGCTGTAGGTGGATTGGGCACTCTAAATTGACCCTAGGTGTGAGTGCATGCGTGTGTGCTTTCTGTGGAAGGTTGGATGCCGGGCTGGCAACTCAACACTGTAAAACTCCACTGCCTATCATGAGCGGACACGTGATCCACTGTGGCGACCCCTAACTGGGAAAAAGCTGAAAGAAGAAGATAATCGTCTTACTTTTGATTACGTTCAAAGGTTCTTACTAGCCAGGTGGCCTGCACAGCAATGTAGAGCTGCATGCAACCATGCAACCAAGACAGTTTAGTGAGCAATTTTCTGACCTTTTCACTCAAGCCCATATTTTTAGTCCCAAACTAAATTTGCACCCATCCAGTCACCAAGACAGAACATGAAGGAAAACATTGCATTACATTGTTAGACATGCAAAGGGAGCTTGCTCCATAAGTAGGGAAATCTTTGGTAAGGACTCTATCTCTGGAAGACATCCTGCTGATGCTGTGATGAAGTGTTTCAGATAGGTGACCATTTGAAATGTCAAGACCCACTTTATAGAGTCTTGTAAAACTGAGACTGAATAGCTGAAATAAAAACAAAAGCAGACTTACATATACTAAGTCCAAGGCAGTTTCAATTAGAAATGTAGTTGACTTTCCAGGTGAACAAGTTATTTGGAATACTACATTGCATAAAATGTACTGTATTCTATGATTTACCTGGTAAGTGTAGAACTGAGGAGGCTTATGAAATCCTTTTACCTGGTGGATATATTCTTGGTAATATTAACTGGTAAAGGGATAAAGATACCCCTAATTATAACTGACATACTGTATGATGATCAGTGTATTGTCAATCAAGGTTCCAGATGTATTGTAATTGTGTTGATTTTAAATCTGGTCCTATTTACATAGCAATCAGTAATATAGGTTTGTTTCTCAAAAGCAACCTGACCACATTTATGAGCATTGTACTTAAAGTCATGTTTGGTACACCAAGTGTTATTCTGGGCAGCCTATTCTGAAGCATATGAGCATCTGAATAAAAGTTAATAATAGCACCTGCTTAGCCTAGGCTTTTGACATCTGCTTTCACATTCAAGAAGTAAATGCTGAAGAAGAGGGGGTCATGGACACAGCTCTAAAAGACACTAATAATGATGCCTCTTTTTGATGAGAAAGTACCACCCACTCTTATTATGAACACTTGACAGCAGAGCTAGTTTGCAACTTAACAGGTAACAGAGGGGCTTTTAAGTACACTAGTAATTGTGCCAATAATATCAGCACAGAGAAACTTATTGATGGCTTTAGCAGGGTCCATGTAAGCAGTATAAATTGACTGGCCTTTATTGATGACATTCATTATATTCATAAATAATTTAACCATATTAAGGTTCATAAGATGATACTAGGCTATTTGCCCAGAGGACCTTATAAGCCTAGCCAAGAATTTCACTCACGTTCTCAGAAAGCCAGCACTTTTTTCCTCTGTCCAGCAGGGACACAGGTGAGGTCCCAGGGGTGTATTTTCTGTGTCCCATCTAGTCATTCTGGTTCCTCTTAAAGATGGCTAGAGCGGTACTATGTTTAACATGAATACGGAGTCTGTTCCACAGATGAGGGAGTTTCTGGGACACAAATTTATCCCACCAAGTTCTATTAATGTCACAGAACAGGTTTAGGCTTTGCATGCGGGATGCCCAAGTGGATCTTGACTTATGGATATGCAGTAACTCCATCAAGGCTGGGGCTGAGATGGCATGTATGCCAGACATAGGTCACTTCTGAGCAGTCTGTATGAGACTGAGTAGAAGGACAGGGCTTTTAGCCTATCTGTATAGGACAGGTGTTTGAGACCCTGGATTTGCCTGGTCATGAACCTCTGTGGTGTCTCCGGCTGCAGCATATGCTTGGCAAGGTACATGCCAAAGGAGGCATTGTACTCGATAATAGGTCTGATAAGGGAGGAGTACAGGGCTGTTATGACCTCCTGTTCCTGGATGAAATACCCATACATATGAAGTGGGTCTTATATCATGCCTTCTTAAAATGGAGGCAATGTGGTGGTCAACCTGGGTGCCCAAGTCCCTCACAACTGCTTGCACGCTTAGTATATTATCATTAATGTGATAATTAGTGGGGATGTCATTTTCCCCAAATAGGATAATGATTTATTTCTTGACATTCAGTATGAGGCCATGCTCCTGGCACCAGTAATTAGTTTAGGTAAGGCCCAGTTGCAGAATAAAGGAAATGAACTACAAATCATTACTATAGACTCTGCCACCCACAGTGGCCCATTCAAACCCCTCAATAATATAGCTAGCAGGTGGAATGTATCATAGTCAGCCAATCACACAGGCACCATCTGCTGCACACCATTATAACGTATGCAAACACCTTTCAGTCTGGTTTGTCCCATAAATTCCGTTGCACCACTGGTGTACACACTTGGGAATTTTAACTGACAAAATGATAGATGCTGCTGCTTTGCGACATCTGTATGTGCTACAGACAGAGGGTGGTGATGAGGATAATGCTGACAACTGACCCAGACTGAAGAGGTGAAGAGTGTTTAGACCCAGGGTAACATTCCAGGGGCTACATGATCTGGAGATACTAGAGCACTACAGGGTGGACACAGACACACTTCAGCAACTCACTGAGCTCTGCTGGCCTCACCTCAGACCTAGAATCAATAGCGGTTAACCCATCCCAGTTGAAACCAAGGTATGTGTAGCCTGTAGCCTTAACAATACTAGCTACAGGTACTTTCCAAAGACCTACTGGGGGCATCATGGGGGTCTCACAGGCATCTACAGCCAGGGTACTCCACCAGTTCCTGGATGCCATACTACCATATGCCCGTGAGCACATTTATTTCCCCAGCACCCCTGAGGAGAGGACCAGCAATATGCATCTCTTCCACCATGTAGCAGACTACCCAAAGGTACAGGGTGCCAGACTGCACTCATGTCCACATCAAAACACCACTCGGTGAAGATGGTAGAGTGTATATCAACCACAAGGGCTATCACTCCATCAACTGCCAGGTCGTGTGCAATTCCCAGGGCATTATCATGAATGTGTGTGCTCGAGGCCCTGACAGCTATCACAACTCCCATATCTGGCATGCCTCATAGCTGTACCAGGCATTTGCCAGGGGAGACATCCCATATGGCCATCTTGTGGGGGATGCTGGCTACACACTGGAACCGTGGATGATGACACCCATCAAAAATGCACAAACACCCACTGAGAATGCCATAATGAGGCACACGTACAAACTAGGAACATTATAAAGTGTGTGTTTGGGATGCTCAAGTCACTGTTTCACTGCCTTGACATATCTGGTGGAACCTTGCAGTACTCTCCAGCCACATGTGTGCACAGGTTTATAGTATGTGCCATGCTACAATATATGATCTTGTGAAAACAGCTGTGGCAGCAGTATCACAGGAAAGGGGCACACATATCCTCACCATTGCCAAGGTTTCCACAGGCCCAGGGGGACTTAGAGGAGGAACCCCCTGATCCTGTCCCCATAGGCAGATGTAGGTATGCCCAGTATGCCCTGGCATTGGCAAAGATGCAATGCATACCACATACACTGACACCCTAGGGACCCAGGGACTGACACCCCTCTCCGACTTGCACACACATTAAAATGGATGCCACACACATCATACTACCTGTACCTTACCATGTATAGGCTGTGTACTGTGTGCATCTGACAGAGTCAGCCCTCAAGCATCATTCTCACAACTGCTGCAGGCACAAGGTATGTCACTCTTCTTAACAATAGATGAATTGAGTAGTACATTTTGCTAGCATATCTCTGGTATTGCTGCATGTATGCAAGGGAATGGGGTGGCCTATGAGGATAGCAGCAGACAACTGTTGGCTATGTGGGACAACAGGAAATGTCCACTCAATATTGGCTTCCACAGTGTATGCAATACTCCCCTGGGTGGCAAAACTCACTGCAGAGTATGTAGGGGACAAATAAACTGTAGGGTCGTAGGTCATATGCATGGGTGTCAATGTTGGGGTCCCATACTCACCCCTCAGCCTCTCCCAGCAAGTCAGACATAGAAAACCATATAGAAATGTCTGGCAAAGGCCCACACATAGGGACAATGATGAAATAGTCCTCTTACAGACTTACACAGTGATATCACAGCACGTATTGTAGTTGCATGAAGTCTCTGAAGGGTAGGAAGTCTGAAACTCAAATGTCTGCCATTACATTCTAACCATTGGGCTCTAGTGATGTGCCAGTATTCTCCAAGACAGGCACAACACTATACTAAATGGAACCAAAAAGTAAAGCCAACATGTGCACAATCTGTGCAAATGTGTTCAGTTGACAGGTATGCCCCCCAACACACCCATGTCCCCGCAGTAACATGCATGTTTGTAGGGTAATAGCAGCAGATCACACATTTCTAGGGTTGTCCAAATCAAGTTGATAACTTGTTGCATGTCCACAATATGCAGGGGTCAATGGACTATGTATATGCATGGTTAATGCTGTCAGGAAGTGGGCAGCACTTACTCTTGGCTGTTGTTGCTTAGTGTCCTAGATACAGTATTGTGGTTGACAGGGTCCATGTTCCAGGACTTACTGTGCCAACTATTTTGCATGTCAGCTACACCTACACTAGGACCTGGACACACTGTCCAGAAATTAATATCCATTACTGCAGGAAGGATGGACAAGTCAGGGACAGGGAGCCACTCATATGGACAGTACACAGCTCAGAATAACCTACACAGTGCCTAGCATGCCTCTCAATGGTACAGATTTTTGCAGAATGTCCAGAGTTTTGCATCATAGTTTTGCTGTTTTTCATGTCATTGTGGTTTTCTGGCAAATCACTGGCAAATCATTAAAGACTAAAGTCAGAAAATAATGAACATATTTTAGTTTCAGACTTCATACCCTTTACACAAATGCATCCTAATGCAAAACCAGTTATTGCAGCAGCTATCTAAGTTTATAAGGGCAATTTTTAAAACCTGTCCCTATTTTTGACCATTTGTCCACCAATTATTGATGGCTTTCTCCAGATTTCTGGCTCTAAGAGGGTGAGAGGTACAATGTCTAGTAGGACAGCAGATCCTGAAATTTAGTGTGCTGCCAGGTTATAAATGGCTGTCACCTTACTGTGTCAGCACTGACAGCAAGTGACTGGCCACCATCTGTACCCCTGGAATGACAGGCTGTCACAGAAAGACCACAGGTATGTCACGTATATCTGTTCTGCTTGTCCTAACATTGCATTTGCCTGCCAAACTATTTGCAAAATAAGAAAGGTTCATGTCAAAGCTTCAATGGCAGACAGTGGAGAAGCAGACGTCATACCCATAAGAAAAAGCAAGCAAATACCAAACCGGTCTCCCAACTGTCTATGTTAGGCAGAGCATTATTAACACCCTGTCCCCATGTATGGCTTGTCCCTGACTGTCATATATGGGCCTGTCCAGATGTCAGTCTGTGACAGGTTGACAGGGCCAACATGTAGCCTCATAATAACATAGCAACACAAACCATCTGAGGACCACAGCAGATGTAGTGGTGCAATGATGGACAACCTGTGAAATAGGTACACTCAGAGGAGTGAAGCCCATAAACCTGTGTGTGATGTTATGGCATCTACCCCACTCACACCAGAAATACAAATACATAATAGCAGCCACTGTAGGCAAAGCCTGTGAGTGGACTACAGAATGACAAAGAGACACACATAAGGGGAAGGGGCACCACTGGTTAGACAAATGGAAAATGTGCACACTAGAACAAATTGTGCAGTAACATAGGTACACTGCAAGGTATGGAGTCAGTAAACATCATCCATAACTACACAATACAACACACACTCATGTAAGTGGAGGTCCTCAACATAACAAAAACAAAAACAAAGGACGCTCAGAGGCAAAAACACACAAGAACTCCACAAACCTTCACACCACAGAACATGAATAGTCCACAAACCAGTGTCTCGCAACCACTAAGGCCTTACCATAAACCCAAAATATTAATCATAGGAGACTACATCGTGAGACACACAGATGTGCCTCCCACCAAGGTGGATACAGGAAAAGTCATGCTTATTTGTCTGTCAGGTTACAGAATCTGCCATATCACACATGCACTCAGGTCACTCCACAGCAGGTACTGTTATCATTCTGGCCTAGTCCATGGCGGTGCATATGACGTCAGATGTACCTCCCTGGACTATAGAAAGGCAGACAAGATTCACTTGCTGGATATGTGTCCCATGCAGGTATGTCCCTAGCCTTAAGCAGGATTCTACCTTCACCTGGAATGATGGCTCAGTACAAACAGAAAATGATTGTCAGTAACAATTGGTTTACTTACTGGTGTCATCCCAGGGGGATCCACTGCCTGGCAGCCTGGGAACATATGATCGACAAACCACACTGCTTTGCTAGACATGGCCTGCATCTGTCTCAATTGGCCTTCAGGCCTCTGGCAGATGCCCTTGCCTCACCCATAGTGCCTTTTTAGGGAAAGTCATGAGGTCAATACTACCAACATAAAACACTCAACAAAATGCAAAATAAATGCCATGCTGATAAACACTAGGAGTCTAAACAGGAAAATGCACTCATTGCAAGCATTTGTAACCCTGGCAGATGGTGACATTTGTGCACTCACATAAACCTGGGTCTCAGCTTTGGCGAGCAACCCATCCTTACCTGATCACTCATCCTTTCACAAAGGCAGACCCCAAAACGTGGGCAGCAAAGACAAAGGAGGTGGAGTATAAATATATATTAGGCAGACACTTCCATGCTGGTCAAACTGTCTGACACACACAAGACACGTCAAGTGCAGTCAATCAATGACAACACCCCTATGCAAATTATAGGTATCTACAGGCCAACATATCTGACACAGTATACCCACCCCACATATCTGGCCCTCGAACCCTGATCCTGGCTGACTTATATTACCCAACCACTGACTGGAAAACCAACCATGCCAGAACAGAAATGCACAGAGATCCCCCATCTTATCAATGCTAAATCTTTAGGACAGCTACTTGATACCCTCACAAGATGTGATACCTATGTTGGATTTGACAGTAACCAACATGATTAACCACTGCAACATCCCTATGGTATCATCCTCCCTGGCAAGATCTGACAAAAAAGTGGCCATGTTCTATATCACCATCTCTCCTGATCCTCCTCTAGCCATGGTAAAATAAAAATGTCTCCCAAGCTGATCACAACCAACAGAGGGATGGTATAAACAGCTGAACAGCCCCCTACCCCACTGGAGGAACAGTCACCAATGTCCAAATGTACACAAAAGTGCTATACTAGCATATATATATCTATATATATATATATATATCTATATATATATATATATATATATATATATAGAGAGAGAGAGAGAGAGAGAGAGATAGAGATAGATATATATATACATATACACAGATGCATGGAATCAGGAATACCAGACTAGACAACATCATCATCCACAAGAGAGAGTAAACCAGTCTGAAAACATCTGCAATAAAGGACATTGCTGTCCATGACCGAAAAGGAACATGTGCACAATTAGAAGTAATCAACCCTTAGCCTGAACAAACAAATAAGAGCACCACTGAAATCCTCTAAAGGCAACTGCAAGTTCAAATTGCCCACACCTAAGACAGACAATCATAAGGCCTTCCTCATATATGTCTGCATTCCCAAAGGAAGCTCCGAGATCTGTGCAGAACTGGTAGTCAAGGACACCACATACACAAATGCTGTAGATATAGCCAATCTACTAGCTGACAGATTCAGTGGAAATGTCTCCTCTCTGTCTCCCCATCAGGAAAGCAGGACATCCCCAGTACCTGACCATCCAACCCTTATCACTAGGGAACAGGGCATCACTGCCCTCTCAAAGCCAGGAAGACAGCCTCCATGGGACCTGAATACATCCCAGGCTACAACTTACATGAACCCAGGCATGAACTGGCAGCATCAATATGAATCCTACACAACCAAAGCATGAGTACTGCCTTTGTCACAGCCAAGTGGCAGACAGCCACTGTCATCCCTGTACACCAAGGTGGAGTGTTCACCAGTCCAGGAAATTAAAGACTCATCAGGCTAACTAGCCTGATCTGCAAGGCCATGCAATGGATCATCATGGCCCTCATTAAGAGGGACATTGGCAAACTCCAAATACTTGTCCCCACACAGTCTGCCTTTCTCAAGGGGGAGGTATGTCAGTAAACTCTGGATGACTTCCCTGAGACAGCCAACAAAGGCATGGATGAGGGAAAGATGGTGCACTTCAGCCACCTTGACTTGGCCAAAGCCTTACACACTATTCCCCACTTGGCCATAGTACATGAACTCTGTCAACTAGGCAGCATTCCATATGTTACCAGATGGATAGCAAACTGGTTCATTGATAGAACACACATGATCATAAAAGGGGTAGCCAACTCAAGCAGTACACCCGTAATGAGTGGCATACCACAGGGATCAGTCTGCAGGCCAAAAACACTTGCCTATGGCTAACCAAGTTGGCAGATGACTGCAAGCTGGGAACAGTCATCAATACCTAAAGTGATGTTGACCTCCTACAACAGAGTCTCACCAAAACAAATGACTGCTGCCAGAAACATGACCTCAAGCTAAATGCCTGCAGATGCATCATCATCCCCTTGGGGAGACTTACATCCCCACATATTATCACATTAACAACAATGTCCTACATACACAATCAGTACTGAGACATTTGGCCACCCAGGTTGATAGCAACCTGAAGTCTGAGCACCATGTTGCTTCTGTTGTACAGAAAGCTTCATAGATGGGCCAACTTAAAAGTAAGGGTATCTCATCCAGGGAGAAAGAGGTCGTAAGATCCATTTATTCCAAGCTTATAAGGACAATTGTTTTGTACAACACCCCCTTCAGCATGTACCTCACAAAGCACATGCAGCAGCTGGAGAGACCACAGAGGTTCCTCACTGGGAGATCCCAGGACCCCAAACACCTACCCTACACAGATAGGCTAACAGCACTGCCCCTCTACTCAGTTCCGTACAGACTCCACAGAGGTGACCTCTGTCTGGCATACAAAGCAATCCAGACCCTGCTTTGATGGGACTGCTGCACATATGGAAGGCAAGACCTACTCAAACAACTTGTAGGCACACCATCAACCTCGTCTGTGATATCAATAGGGCTTGTTGGTGTGATAGATACATGTCCCACAGACTCCCCCATCTGTGGACTACACTCTCTGTCCACATCAAGGGGAGTGCTTCAATACCCCATGTGACATGCTCCCTGTATAAGTGCATGGGACATGTCTAAACATGGGCTTCACTCTCATCTGCGAGGTTTATAAGGGGTTCAGGGCCAATAGCCTAGTAACCTCATATCAACCTATCAACCTATATACAAATGTCTGTCACTGGTGCACCATATTACTCTGTACTGCTCTGCCACTGACATAGCTGGAAATCACAGTGCTATGTGGAATATACCACACATATAATGGCCATCTCTACTCAGTAGAATGCACTCTGTACCCACACCAAGGTATGGCTTTTCAGGTAAGAAGAATACCACACAAGCAGGAGATACCCAGCCAGTAGATCACTGAGGTGCTGAACTGTTTACATAGCTTCATCAGCCAATTGGCTGTATCCATACCTCTCAACCGGATGGATTGGGTAAGAATGTCTTTAGTCTGGCTCACAGTTTTGGTCTGTGCATCATACATCTTGTATTTTTCAGGTAAATCACTGTTGTGATTTGAGGATTTCTGTCAGTAAGTAATGACACAATAAATTTCAGTGTCAGACATCATCTATGTCTGAAGATGTCAGCTAAAACAAACCCTGTTATTCTAGCAATTTTCTACATTAATAAGAGCAATATTTACAGTATCTCCCTATGTTTGGGCCATTGTCCCCCCATTTTGGCAGGTTATCTCCAGATTATTTGCACTAACAGGTTGACAGGTATGGCTGTAGCACACAAAACCCCAGACCAGAGTACAACTATCTCTGGAATGGAGTCCCACTCTTACTATAGAAGGTCATACTGGGCATGCTCATATTACAGCCTATGTCTAAACCCACATTGGAATATATAACTGTATTGTGCATATATGACTTTGCATACAGACAGCTATGTACACCTTAACTGTCTCTACCTACACCCGTCAGACAGGATTACCCTCAGTTAGCTGTAGGTGGCCCATATGTAATATATCTGCATCTGTTGAGTGTGATACACAGACATATATATGGGCAACATAAAACGATATTTCAAGCACACACATACACACATAGACATGAGAAAGAGAGAGACAGACAGTGACAGAGAGAGACACAGGGGGCATGCAGAGAGAGTCATAGACAGGGATATCCTGAAAGGCATAGAGTGATGTCCTGCTGCAGACAGTTGCATACCAGTTGTAACCAGTCACATGTGCTAGCATGAAGGTGAGCCCCATTGTGTAAAAGTACTGAGATGGGGGTTGTAATATCGCATCACCCACCTTTGTGTGTATGGGTTTGTAGGTTAATCCACCTTTGTGTGTGTGTGTGGTTGTAGGTTAAAATATTATGAAGCCTTTCCCACTCAATACACATCCAAAGGCCCTACTGTCCAAGATCTGCTGATGTCATTCACCTTAGAAGTACCTTTGGACACTTGTCAGCCCTATAAGCTCTGTGGTGCTTGTGATAATTGTGTAACACTGTAGTACAAATAACTAAATAAGTAGGGGTTCTAAACTCAGTATTAGCAACTGTGAGTGTGTCTGTGTGTGTGTGTGTGTGTGTGTGTGTGTGTGTGTGTGTGTGTGTGTGTGTGTGTGTGTGTGTGTGTGTGTGTGTGTGTGTATGTGTGTGTGTGTACATATGAGTGTGTATGTGAGAACCATATCCTCTTTGTGTGTGTTTGGGTGAGTAGCATATCACTGGGGGTGTGATTTATACCATTTGAAGCATGTTCCACCCAGTTCACTTCCAGTTGCCCTACTTTACAAGGCACACTGATGTCATTCACCTTAGAAGTGCCTGCCTACACTCTTCAGCCCTATAAGCTCTGTGAATCATGCAATAACTGTGTAATTCTATAATACAGATAATTAGTTAGGTAAGAGTTCTAATCTCAATATCGACAACTATAGTACTCTGTGTTTGTGTGTGAAGTATATCCCCTGTGGCTGTTGTGTGTGTGTTGGTTATACCATTTTAAGGCCTGTTGACCCCCTCTCCATGGCATTACTTTAAAGAGCCAGTGAATGGCATCTGCCTTACATGCACACCATGTTAACCTATACAGCCCATACCAGTCAACTGTACAGATGTATATGGAGTATCCAGATGTTTGGAACTTATATGTTGTCTGTGTCCCCTAACAATAGTCATTTATGAGAAATTATTGCCAAATATGTCACAATTACCATAGTGACAGACATGTCAGCATCAGACTTCATACCTGTCTGAAACATCATGCTGATGCAAAGTCTGTTACTCTATCATTTGGCCAGGTTTGTAAGAGCAATATATGAAACCAGTCACTATTTTGGATGGTTTACCCTACCATCCATGAAGGCATTCCCAAGATTACTTGTTGTAAGAGGTAGTAAGTTATGTCCCAGGCATATAATCTCTGTAGTGCATGTAATGTGTCTGTAGCACTATAATACATACAAGTGGATATGTAGGGCTACTAATCTGTCTATTGGCAACTGTGTATTTGTTTCTGTATGCCAATGCCCTGTGGCTGTCTTTACTGTGTGTATGCGATGGTTATACCGTTTCATGTACCTCTTCCACCCTTTTAAGTCCCCCATTGCCAACCTAGTTTCAGCCCCTGCAGATGTCATCCACCTTACAAGCACAGCTACACAGTTTTTAACACAGAGGCGCTGTGGTGCATGCAATAGTCATATCACTGTATATTGTACATAAACAGATAAGTAGGTCATCTAATATGAGAAGTATCATCTCTGTGTGCATGTGTATTTCAGTGCATGTCCCCATGCAGCAGAGTGTGCATGTGTTTCAGATGGCTCTACCATGTTAAGGGCCGCTGAACCTCCCACTGGCAATTCTAACAGCCCCTGCAATTGTCAACCATATAAATAGTAGTTACAGACACTGCAACACTACATTACCAATGTGGTGTTTGTGTTATGTATCTAGCACTATTGCTTGTAAAACTGGGCAGGTAGAGGTTGTGCTCAGCCCTTCAACAGCCACCCCATGTACAAGACTATGACTCTGTGTGCACTACCAGCACAAGAAGCCAGACACACATATGAGTTAGTCTCAAACCTGTTAAAAACAGTACCATGCATACCCTCATCAACTGTATCAAGGTTGAGTAGATGGGAAAGGGCAGGGGCAACAGGTGCTGATAGGTTAATCTGTTGGGGTTAAAATAATGTTTAGGCTTGTGAGGGACCTAGTGCCAGTACTCAAGTAACCTCCTCTGTATGTATGAGCCTGTGATACTACAGAACACTCATGTGACATGTATGAAGACTAGCTGGCAGTGTCAAGCGGTATGTATGAAAAGTCACACTGGCCTATTGTCCCTCACACACTGTTGCATGCATACACAACTGGTAAACATGTGCATATACAGTTGTACCATGGCTATTAAAATGTTACCCTGTTTCCACTCCAGCAGACTCATAGTTGATAATGTCTCCAGGCCCAAAGCCTGCGCATACAAAGACACCTGGAACACAAACAGAATACAGTATGTGAGACTATAGTCTGTCAGCAGTACTAACAGCAATAATGCATCATGGCTAAAAAGGTACATACAATTAGATGTGTACCCATAACAAATGCCAGCAGACAGCACTTTTACACAGCATTACATTACTACACTGTTCTATATTCACCCTGTGCATCAGACCCATATTAGCATGTCCCTGCATCAATGGTATGGCTAGCAGGGATGTGGCACAGGTATCATCTGCACAGGGTGTGGTGTGGGTTTGCCAGAGGCCTATGATGACATTGTGTGTGTGTGTGTGTGTGTGTGTGTGTGTGTGTGTGTGTGTGTGTGTGTGTGTGTGTGTGTGTATGTCTGGAGGAGTGGTGTTCAACTGGACTGTGCAGAGGAGCTATGTGTGTCTGGTGGTGACCTGCCAGTGATAGAGATGTGTGAGTGTTTGTATGCACACAGTCAAGTCATGTAGTTGTCCTGCACAGGGGTATGTTGGACAGCTGTGGACAATACATGGCAGGATGTACAGTTCACTGTTGCCGGTCATGGACATAGGAACTGTTTCTCCCAAGAGTCTCACTGGCACCACCAGGCCCAAGCCCAGATGCAGTATTACTCCCTGATGGTGAGTGCTGTCTGCTGGATCCATGTCCCTCATGGGACTTGCCAGGACCTTGTGCCCATGGCCTGCTCCATTATGGTGTGGACAGCACCCTCCCTATGAAAGTGATGGTGTTACTGCCAGTATGGGAGTGTGAATGGCACAGCCATATGGACTCTCAGCTGATCTTGTTGCTGACCTACATCCACGTGGCTGACACCCTACTCCCACCACACTCTCAAGTACAGACATTGTATGGTCGAGCAATGACAATGTCTCACCCCACTGTCTATCCAGGACATCAACATAATAATGAACTGCATCACCAAGACCATGGAGGTCATTATGCATGGCAGGAAGTGTTGCATTCATGACCCTGTGCATCTGTCTGGTGCTGCATTCAGAACGTGCCTGTGCATCCATGATGGACTGAACAATGCATCTGGTGATACCTGCTGTGACACTTGTGACAGGGGCTTGATGAGCAGCAGTTCTCCTTCAAGCACCCCAGTCCATCTGCCTGTGTGGGACTGCACTTGCTCTCTGGCTATGGCTAGTGTCTACACTCACACTTACCATAGTCACCACACTAGCCTGTTCCATGCCACCACAATCCAACTGTCCATTATCTGTGGCTGCTGGGGACTTGGTATGTGGGGGCATACTGACTGTGTACAGGGACATTGTGGGTGAAAGTGGAATGCCAACCCATGGCACAGATTCAGCCCCAGACAACCCCACCTGTGCTTCACTATGACCATCATCATCATCAGAGTCCACTAAGACACTGACATGAGGTTGTGAGGGGGGGAGACCCCCAAACCCCATGTTCAGCTGTAAGGGGAAGACAGCATATGTAAATTAATAGCTGCACTATGTTTGCTGATACACACACACACACACACACACACACACACACACACACACACACACACACACACACACATGTGTGTGCATACACACACACACACACACACACACACACACACACACACACACACACATGCACACACACAGACACACAGAGACAAACACACACACACACACACACACACACACACACACACACACACACACACACACACACACACATACAGGTAAGGTGGCAGAAAGACATTATACAAACCACACAATTTCTGAATGATAACATGCACAACACACAGTCAGACCACAACAGACACACTCTGGACAGGCCTTGACAACATGCAGTGCAGCAATGTTCAGTTAATGTTGCTAGTAATGTATACCTCTGAGATACATGAGGAGTGGTAGTATGTGATGGACCTTGACCTAACACACACTGCACATGTGTACACAGTATTGATGTACCCCTGTATAGCAAAGCGGCAACACCTACAGAAACATATATGCTAATATGTTGCAGCTCCTGTGACTAAGATCCTGTGATGACCACTGTGATGCACTGCATAGTTAACCCCACCAGAAGTGAACATGCACATATTGCAATATGGCTAGGAGTAACAGTTGTGTGCCTGGAAAAATGCATGCCCATAACATGCCTAGGGTATTGGTGAGCCACAACAAGATATCTCTATATTCACTGGCTTCAGGCAGCTGTTCTCCAGCCAGACCAAAGGGAGCTATATAGTTGCGGGGGAGAGGTATTGTCAGCACACGTACATAAGGCATTGGTACAGGTAAATGGTGCATTTCTGAACATGTACAGTACAAGCTCTGATACTACACAATTTGCTGTCATTCAAGAATAGATGTGCACTTGTATACTTTACAACCCCCCCCCCCACAAATGCAGTTTGACCTGACAAATGCATCCAGATACTCCGCAGATGCCAGTATGAATGATACAGTATTGAAATTATGTCCACTGGGGTCTTACCTTGATGCTCCTAGCCTGTTGACTGTGTGCCAACCACCTCCAAAGCATTGGATTGTATGTTTTCCTGGGGTGTGATGGTTGCCCCAAGGTTGACAAGGAACTGCTCTGTTGCTGTAAGTGGGGGTTGTGTAGCAGGACCCCCACCTGTGGCTGTCTGGTCCCTGGCCACAGCTGCAGCCCTTTGCCGGGCAAAGGCAGTACTCAGGCTTTGGTTGTGTAGGATGCATATTGATGCTGCCAGTTCATGCCTGGGTTCATGTAGGTTGTAGTCTGGGATATATTCAGGTCCCATGGAGGCTGTCTTCTTCGCTTTGAGAGGGCAGTGATGCCCTATTCCCTTAGTGATAAGGGTTGGATAGTCAGGTACTGGGGATGTCCTGCTTTCCTGATGGGGAGACAGATAGGAGACATTTCCACTGAATCTGTCAGCCAGTAGATTGGCTATATCTACATCATTTCTGTATGTGGTGTCCTTGACCACCAGTTCTGCACAGATCTTGGAGCTTCCTTTGGGAATGCAGACATATTTAAGGAAGGCCTTATGATTGTCTGTCTTAGGTGTGGGCAATTTGGACTTGGAGCTGCCTTTAAGGATTTCAGTAGTGTTCTCATTTGTTTGTTCAGGCTAAGGGGTGAGTACTTCTAATTGTGCACCTGTTCCTTTTCGGTCTTGGACAGCAATGTCATCCTTTTATTATATAGTTCCTTTATTGCAGATGTTTTCAGACTGGTTTACTCTCTGTTGTGGGTGATGATGTTGTCCTGTCAGGTATTCCTGATTCCATGCATCTGTATATATATATATATATATATATATATATATATATATATATATATATATATATATATATATATGTATATGTTGACCTCTTATATTGACCTCTTTGCAAAGATGTTAACCTATGAGGTTAACATCTCTGCAGAGAGGTCAATCCAAAACATCTGTCAGCCTCTCTGTCCAACCCGTACTTTGGGTCCCTGTCCAAGTAGCTCACTCACACACACACACACACACACACACACACACACAGACACACACACACACACACACACACACACACAGACACACACACACACACACACACACACACACACACACACACACACACACACACACACACACACACACACACACACACACACACACACATTCCTGGTAAAGTCTGGCACAACTTTGTTATCTATGGGCCCTTCAGCCCAGACTTTAAGGTAGTTCTGACTGCCACAATCCATCTCTTTAACAGCTAGTGTAAGACCCTCAACAAAGGATGACAAATCCTACTGTGTGATAGCTTATTATCAAAATGGTAATTCTGACCAAGACCAAGGCTATTGGAGTGAGATATACAGTGTCACCATGTGCATATGAAAGTACTCTAAGAGCTGACTTAATGCTATACAGACCAGACACAATGACAAGGTTTAACAATATGTGATAATAACTACTAAAGGAACAAGAGAATACTCTATCAATGCAGTAAGATATGTGCTCAGTATATAACATTCAGTTCAACACATACTTCTGCACCAGTTGTTTACTATGCACAGAACCTATATAAGTCTCTTATATTTGTAAGCAAGCATATGTACCATAGTAGTATTTACAAGTGACATATGAATACTTACAACATCCCAGGTAGCTGGCCTGGCAGTGTCACAGTCAGTACTGTACAATAGACACTCCAGCAGTAGTCATATGTGAGCTGACCTTTGCTGTGGTTACTCTGCGGTCAGAGATATGATCTATGTCACTGCAGACAGAGCCATCAGGGATGGCCATGGGTGCTGGAAAGCAACATGCCCAGCCAGCAAGTCTTGTTGAGACCTATTGTTTAACTTCCTATTTCCCATGATTGCATCCCCCATATGCATTCCATTACATGCTTAATTGTTTGACATACCTGTTGTAGTGCTGTAGTGTTTTCTCAGAGTACTCCAGAAGTATAGGTTTCTGTAGTTGCAGTCTGTCTTTTCATACAAAGTTTCAGACCTATTTTCCTAGGCAGCAGCTTACCTTATGTAGGTAATGCTCATGAGCAGATGATGGTCTGTGCATCAATTGGCGTGTCCCACTTGCAAATTGCATCCAGAACAGCTGTGTTGTCTTTTCATTAGTCAATGGCATGGCAACACAGTGCTATCATTAAGGCCTTCAAGTGGGCCTTGCCACTTTTCCTTGCCTGTGAGGGGGAAATTTTGGAGGTGTGGGAGCTTCAGCATCACAGAGTGTAGGTGGAAATACTGTCCACTGTTTGGATTGATGTGCTATGTCCACTGTTTTGCATGCTGTGTCTGCATACCTGTCAACCTCTTAGCACAAGAAATATGGAGAACACCCTACACAATGGGAGACAAAGTTGCAACATTAGGAACAGCTTGTAAGTATTGCTGTTATACAGTTAGAAACATGCTAGAGTAACAGCTGTGTATGTTTGTAGGGGCAGACTGAAACATGTCCCTAAGAACCTCAGGATTCCAAGTTCAATGTGATATGGGGCAGTATATATAGGAGGAGTGTGTGACTGTCAATCAGGATATGTTAGTTGAAACAGTAGTTATACTGTAGAGGTCATTTGGCTTACTGATATGTTGCTTTGACTGTAGTGAAAATGGTTCTGGGTAGATCATTTTTCACTGATGTTTGTTTTTCCTTGCAGTTACATCCCTGTAGTGCATGATATATTTGCAAATGTTTCAGCAATTCACCAGAGATGGTTTGCTATAGTGTTGTGTTCCTCTGACTGTCATGCTGGGTGAAATGCTTGGCAACTCAGTGTTTTTTCCCTAATGTTACATGACTGCACACATACCTCTCAACTATCCATATCTTTGGTCTGCACCTCATAACTGTTGTGGATTTCTGACAAATCAGTGGGATGATATGAGGATTGAAGTCACTAAATAATGAGAAGTATTTGGGTCTGAGACTTGACATATTTCAGAAAATGTTAAAACAAACCATGTTACTGTAGCAACTTTCTAAGCTTATAAAATCAATAATTAAAATATGTCCCTATTTCTGGGCATTTGTCCCCCTACTTTGTCAGGCTTTGTCCAGATCTCTTGCACAAAGCGGTTGAGTATATATATATATATATATATATATATATATATATATATATATATATATATATATATATATATATATATATATATGTGTGTGTGTGTGTGTGTGTGTGTGTCTGTGTGTGTGTGTGTGTGTGTATATATATATATATATATATATATATATATATATATATATATATATATATATATATATATAAAACATTAGTAATTCCACAGGTTTTTTTCCCTAATGTTGGATGACCATCCTGCATGATATATTTACTAAACATTGCTAATTCAGACAGCTGATGTGAAGTAGTGGTAGCTGCTGTGACTGAAGTGTATAGGGTCCTTGATTTAAGACTTGCCAGGGATGTGTATTTTTTCCCTTATGTTGAATGACTTTAATACATGATCATCATCTTCTTTTGGCTGTTCCAGTTAGAGGTTGCCACAGTGGATCATCTGTTTCCATTTCTTCCTGTCCTCTGCATCTTGCCCTGTCACACCAACCACCTGCATGTCCTCTCTCACCACATCCATAAACCTTATCTTAGGCCTTCCACTTTTCCTGTTATCTGGTAGCTTCAGCCTTAGCATCTTTTTCCCAATATACTCAGCATCCCTCCTCAGCACATGTCCAAACCAACGTAATCTTGCCTCTCTGGCTTTGTCTCCAAACCTTCCAACTTGGGCTGACCCTCTACTATACTTATTCCTAATCCTGTCCACCCTCATCACACCCAGTGCAAATCTTAACATCTTTAATTCTGCCACATCCAGCTCAAACTCCTGCCTTTTTGTCAATGCCACTGTCTCCAACCCATATAACATAGCTGGTCTCACTACCCTCTTGTAGACCTTCCCTTTCACTCTTACAGGTACTCGTCTGTCACAAATCACTCCTGACACTCTTCTCCACCCACTCCATCCTGCCTGTACTCTTCTTTTTCACCTCTCTTTCACAATCACCATTACTGTGAACTGTTGATCCCAAGTATTTGAACTCATCCACCTTCGCCACCTCTACTCCTTGCATCCTCACCATTCCTCTATCCTCCTTCTCATTCATACGCATATATTCTGTCTTAGTCCTGCTGACCTTCATTCCTCTTCTCTCTAGAACATATCTCCATCTCTCCAGGGCCTCCTCCAACTGTTCCCTACTCTCATTACAGATCACAATGTCATCTGCAAGCATCATAGTCCACGGGGACTCCTGTCTGATCTCATCTGTCAACCTGTCCATCACCATATGGTTGCAGAAGTATTACTTAGTCCCACAACTCATATGGCATAGTGGTATGTTGGTCTGATTGTAGTGCATAGGGTCCTCAGTTCAAAATCTGCCAGGGCTGGTTATTATGTTGCTGGGCAGAACAGAGGCTGATTCAGATAGCATGATTAAAGCAGTTTTAAGTGGGTTTGCTTGGGTTTGCATGACACTAAGCAATGCCAGGAGGTGCTTAGTCCATTTTGGTTTTGCTTAGCTCTGCTTATTCCCACTTAAACTCCTGCTAATTTTAAAAAAAGAAAAGAAAAACGAGTGATAGGAAAGGGGTGAAATGGTGCAAACAGTGGGTAAAACATTAGGAAAAGCAGCTAGGGATGTGCAGGACAGGTGTAGGAAAGGACCATAGCTCTACATTTCTTCTGCAGCAACAGCTGTGAATGATGTCACAAATTTGGAATTTACAACCTTAGACCCCACAAGGAGGGGTGTTGGCAACATACATTTGTAGAGTAATTTGAGGGTAGATTGATTTACGTCATTGAACATGGGGGCAAAATTTAGAGCTATGTATGGGTGCAATGATTTTTTTGCAGGACAAGTGCCCTTTTCTTTCGTAATGTAAGATTGGGATGCTGGAGAAGGGTTGTAGGTATGTTTGGGAAGGTAGGTTGGGTAGGATAGGTTGCATTAGCAGACAGACAAGACACACAAGACAGCAGACAGGGGTGGTATTTGACACATGAGGAGGGTAAACACCTTGGATGGGAAGGGTGGTTAGGAATCAGAGGCACATGAGCCCCCAAATGGTTACATTGGGACTGAGATCTCTACCCATGGGCAGTCACCGGTGCACATTCACGGCCCGAAGGTGGCTCTGCTGGGGTCTGGACAACAAGAACAGGCTGCCCCTCAAGTTGCATCAGTCTGCCCTCAATCAGGATCAGCAGTCCATCCAACTCAGAGCAGATGACACTGTGCACCATACCCTGGAACGTCTTGTGGGTGACTGGTTCCTCGCCACGCCCATGCCCGGGGGGGTGGGCCCCATCCCCTGAGGCAGTTCCACCTGTGGGTGGTGTAGGACCAGTGGAGGGGGCAGTTCTGGGTTGGGTCACAGATGTGCTGGGGCCCGGTGCCATGGCGAGATGAAGCAGGACAGGTGGATCTGCCCGGATCGTTCTTCATAAACTTGCTATGGTGTTGAGGTTTTACAAAATGAATTTGTTAGTCATGAACAAAGCATTTCAGAATTAGTTATAACAGCATGTACAGGTGTCCCAATTCACCCAGAACAGTGGCATTCACACAATTTCATAGCAAAAAAAGCACATGCATATATGGAATAACAGTACAAATTTTAACAGCATGCCAGTTAAATGTATGGCAACAGACCACCAATAATGGTATTTGAATTTACTCAGGTAGAACAATAGATGTACAGCATGCTAATCTCCTGGCAAAGGGATTCACTTTTGTTCCTAGTAGGAGGGGGAAGATTGCTGAAACACTAATAGACCTTAAGTGCTTTATTCGGAAACTTAATTTGAAGGTATGGTTTAATGATAGTGGGCCTGTTATGGATACACAAGGTAATAGGCTCAAAAAACCTACTGTATTTAATCCCCCTATGAACAACCTAATAATAATTTATGAAAAAGTATGTGAAAAGGAGAATAGGACTGTATATAAACATAATAGCAATAAAAAGTATGTTAAAAACCTTACCAAGAAAGAGGAGAATTTACTAATGGATTTAGCCAGGGATGTTAATATTCATACAATGAAACCCAATAAGGGGAATGGAGTGGTCATTATGGACAAAGGAGATTACTTAAATGGTATGAATGGCATCTTAATGGATGGAACATATGAGGAGGTATCTTTGAATGAAATACATATATCATATAAAAATATATTAAAAAAATAGATTTATGTCTGGATGATATGTTATAGCAAAGGCAAATAAATGAAGATGGATATAATTATATGGTAAAGCAACACCCCATGGTTTCAAACATATTTGAGATACCTAAAATCCATAAAGGCTTAAATAACCCTAAATTCAGACCAATTCTGGATGGAAAATTATCAAAAACCTGCTTTATTAGCAGGTATTTAGATTTTTATCTACAAAAAGGGATGACGGTTTTTCCATATAAAACAAAGGATTCGTGGCAATTTTTGGAAAAGTTGGATAAGTAAACATTAGATGAAAAAAACATTATTATGGTTACCATTAATGTTTGTCATCAATTTTCTGTGATTCCTCACCATGAAGGTTGCGAATGGTTAGAGACCCAGTTAATTAAGACTGGACTATATGACCAGGATGACATAAATAAGTTTGTTACCCTGATGGAGGTTGTTCTAAAAAACAATTACATTTACTTCAAAGGACAATATTGTAGACAGTTAACAGGAGTTGCAATGGGGGCAGCATGTGCCCCCATTTTTGTTAACTATGTTATATCTTTCTGGGAACAACAATATATAATGGAAGGGGCTTATTCTATTAAAATTCAGTATTACACTAGATTTTTGGACGATTTATTTGTTGTTTGGAAGGGTACTGTATTTGAACTTAAACAATTCCTTGAATATGTTAATACCACAGTGAATTTTTTGAAATTTACATATAATTATAGTGAAACACATATTACTTATTTAGATGTGAATTTGACATATAATAAAGAAGATAAAAAATCGAAGTCGGCCATTTATAGGAAACCCACTTTTTCCGATTCCTATTTGGAATTTAATAGTTGGCATCTGGCCCATCAGAAAAAAAAAATTCTAAAAGGGCAGATGATACAGGCAGCCAGGATGGTCACCATAGAGAATGAATTTATTAATGAATTGTCCTTTATTAAACAGCTGTTTTGTAAGAGAGGGTACCCACAAGAAATGTTAAATAAAATAAGTGAAGAATTTCAACATAAACATAATATGGGCCTTTACAAGCCAATATTAGCAGGTGGGGATGGATTAAGTGTAAACTTGCAGAGTAGGGAAGGAGGTGTGGAAAACAACAATTCTGTGAGCTTTATTACAACCCTCAATTTGGACTCCTGTAATGTGGTGGATATAATTCAAAACAACTGGGACATTTTGAATATGATTATAATGTAGGACAGAGAATTGGTAAAATGCCAAAGATAGTCTATTAGGACAAATCCTTTAAGAATATTTTGGAGACAGCTGGTTATGCCAACAATATGTATAAGCACAGAATTAAAGGGAATTTTAAGTGTAGAATATGAACTTTTTGCCCATATATATTAGAAACTGGTGACCAGTATAAGTTAAACAACATTCCCATATTTATTAATGGACATTTTAACTGTTCTAGCTCTAATGCAGTATATGTGGCAAAGTGTCAGCAATGCCCTATATTCTATGTTGGGAAAACCAGTAGATACTTCAAAAATAGAATTGCTGAACATTTATTAGACATCAGTCATGGTAGGTTGACCAATGCCTTGAACAGGCATATTAGAGAGTATAAGGAGCATAAATTTAAGTTTTTGGCCATACAGCAAGTGGCCAAAGATCCTCAGGGTAGGAATTTGAATATTCACCTTGATATATGAGAGTTAAAATGGCAATTGCATTTAAACCCAACTGAGTACCCGGGTATTAATGAAGCCACTGCCATTACATGTGTTTTAAAACTGAAGAACATTATAGGATAGAATATAATTTATACATGTTCCTTATTGAATATAAACTTTAAGTATTTGTTTTTAACATAACTTTATGTAATTGTACACATATTTCTTTAAATGATGTGTCTTGGTTACTAAATTAATTTATTGGATAATTGTTTTAAATGAAATTCTATTTAAGGGCTGGGTGGGGATGTATCTATTGTTCTGAGGAAGTCCCTTGAAGAGGGAAGAAAGTGCTTAACTCTCATTAAAGTTTGTACTCTCCAGCTGCTGTGTCATGCTGTGCTTGTTTGGTTCAACAATGGTATTTGAACAAGGATATGTAACCAGTTAAATATGTGAACAATAATTTTGAGAACAACATACCAGTAGTATATGGATAATAATTATTGATGCAGATAAGGGGTGGGGGAGAGAGCAAAAGTCCATTAATAACTGTATAGGCTTCTATTTTTCACAACAGTATTGCTCAATACTCTACAGTTCTGCCTTTACTTTACATCTACCTGTGGTCCACAGCTTCTGCAGCACATACATAACTGTTAAACTGTCAAGCTAGAATGGTATGGGGCAAAGTGTGAGTACTCTGGGTACATGACTGGAGGGGACTGGTACATGTCAGAGTTACATATATGACTAACAAGGTGTAGCCTGCACGGATGCTGTGTGAGTGTGCTACTGGCATTCTTCAATAGATTCATATCTGTGTCCAAGGTTATTGGCAACAGAGATAACTAGCTGTGGCAGCATGACACTTGAGAGACATGTATCAGGAAGAGTGTATGGTGTATGCACTGATCCTACTGTCTTTTGCAGGCATGGGGTTGGACACTGGAACATTTGGACACAAAGTTTATTAATATACCTATCATACAACTACTACAATCATTTCTTTACTTTTAAAACCTGTGTAGAAAATATCTATTAACACTATCTGACTATTGTACACATATTCAGGATTACTTGACTGTAAATATTCACACGTCTAAGTTACACTCCCTGGATTCAAACAATGGCCTGTGTGTGAAAAAATGAAAAACATCTCTATTTCTCAACACACTGAGCTAATGGGGAACTGCTGTCTCTTGCTTGACTGGTTTCTGCCTAATACTCACTTGGTTAGACAGCCTGACCTTGTAATCTTATTGGAGTGTCACCAAAGACTGTAGTGACACTTGAACATACATGCCTGAAAGATAGTTCTTGTACTGTTTATTAATCCTTTGAAAGCAAGTATACACATTTAACCCCTAGTAGATGTGAATATGTGTGATCTGTACAGAGTATAGCAGTTTGCTGGGTTGCATACCCAACCTGTATACTTTTGGACATCATATATTTGCAGTCCCATCTATTACACTCTCATACTTACTTGCATCAGCATACCCACATTTAGGACTACATCAATCTGAAATCCAAAGGTTAATGCAAGACAATGCTGCAGGGGATACACTGTAATCCATTGCACATTATTAAGCAAGGTTTGGATGTTAGTGCAGGAGATATTTCATATTTCATTTATATATTGTTTTGCACATTCTAGTTTTTCAACAACAAACCAGATTAAACACAGCAGTATGTGGTATAAATCTTTATTTGAGTAGCATGACACAGTGCTTTCTTACAGTTGATATTCTACATTCAGTACTACTGTATATCCTGTAGATCACTTTTGGTCTGACAAACTTTATTTATTTATTCAGTACACTCAGTAAACTGGCAGTAAACAATATTCTTCTTCTTGTTTATTACACTATATACTGCAAGATAAATCTATACTCACCAGACTCTTGTCACAACCTTGCCAATCTGTCAGCAGGGGCCTCAAGATTGCTAGCTCTCTCTTCTGCAGCTGTAGGAGAAAACAACATTTTAAACATACATGTATATCACATACTCAGGCAAGATTTTGGTTATATGGGTGAGATACTTATTGACTAGGGGGCAGCTCCATCTCAAGCTTCTTGGATCCATTGGCCTAAGAGTGCCCCTTCCTATGCTTTAGGTCAGTATAATGATGCTGTACCTGCTCACCAGTTTGGGGGATTCCAGTAGCACTTGTGAGTTCACGTGATAGATGGTCCCAGGCCTCCATTTTGTACTATGAACCCTGGTACTGGCCCTATAGTCCCTGCATAGATCAAACTACAACAGGTTCTGACTGTATTCCCACCTGTGCAGTTTAAATAAGGCCATATTACCACACTTTGCCATCATTGAACCATTTTTGAAAATGCTGAGCATAGCTCAGTCATGCGCAAAACCACTAGGCTGAGTTGAGCAGTGCTTAAAGAGGAAAATTCTGAGAAGTGCTTAGCGGTGTGCAAATCCACTCAGCTGGGCTGTACACTGCTTAGAATGAGACTTCTAAGCAATGCTCATATCGGCTAAGCAGAGCTAAGCACTGCTAAGCATTGCTCAGTTTTCATTTTAACAAATATTTCAGAATTGTAAATTAATTAATCATTACTGACATATTATTAAGTGTATATAATTTACTTTACATGATGTCACCCTATGTGCTTTCATTACATTACCTTGGGGTGTAACTACACTGTATGGGACACTTGTGTTTATAGGGGTGATTTCACATGTTATATCCACTGACACTTCAATTTTGGACCAGCTACACTACCCTAGTTAACAAGTATCAATTACTACATCATTTCAGAAAAAAATGAACAATGCTTTCCCATGTAAAAATGAAGGGCCTGTCTTGCTACTCAAACCTTTGGGGTTGGGAGGGTGGCCTAATGGTTAAGGTGTATGCCTTACAAACACAAGGTGCAGGGTTTGAGTCTCACAAGGGATAATTGGCTAAGCTTAAAATGGCTTGCAAGGGCAGTTAGCTTAGTACTAACCTATGAACCTATGAACCGTGAACTTCTGCATGCAAACCTGGAACTCTAACCACAATGCTACCTCGCCATTGACTTTAGCTATACATTTGTATTTAACTTATATAAGATGTTTAAGCAATGCTGAGCAAAGCACTGCAATGCGCAAACCTGCTCAGCTTTGCTTAAACTTCACTTATAATGGAAAAAATAAATTTAATACAACCACTTTAATTACATATATTAATACAAATGCTGATTAATATTTGGTAATGGACTACCAGTCTTTATATCACCTTTCAAAATCAGTATGTGCAATATGTTTTTGATTTGCCCTATTTTGGGACCTTTGCCCCATATTTATTTCATGGCTTTATCCATATTTATTGGTGGAAGAGGTTGAGGTGTGTGCATACCTCTCAAGTGTCCAGATTTTGACAGACTATCCAGATGTTTGGCTCATATTTTTGTTTTCTTCCTCATAAAATTCATGTTTTTCTGCAAATCAATTGGATGATCTCAGGACTGAAGTCACTAAATAATGGAAGACATTTGAGTTTCAGACTTTTAATCCTTCAGAAAATGCAATGTTGAAACATACCCTGTTACTCTATCAACTTTCTAAGTTTATAAGGGCTGTACTTAAAATATGTTCCTATTTGTGGACCTTTGTCCCCCCATTTTGTTGGGCTTTGTATGCATTTTGGGCACTAAGAGGTTGACAGGTATGGCTGTGTGTTTGAGAACACACTTATACTGAAAAGTGCCATATGGCACTTTGACAATGCAGGGGGCGTGTTACAGTTCCTGTCACACACACCCTGCATTGCTTCCCATTCACACTCCAGCTTTCTGTATCCATAGACACTGAAAGCATTGTAAAGTGCTGTATGGCACTTTCACAATGCAGGGTGTGTGTGACAGTACCTGTCACACATTCCCTGCATTGCTTCCCATTGACAATCCTGCTTTCAGTGTCTGCAGACAATGAAAGCAATGTAAAGTGACAGTACCTGTCACACACCCCCTGCATTTATTTCACATTCTACTACCTATTTCAGTGTCCGCAGACATTGTTTTACTCTTATTAGTTGTTTTCAGTGTAGGCGGACACTGAAAGCATTTAAAAAGTGTCGTACAGCACTTTGAGAGCACAGGGGCCATGTTGGATCTGCGAGCACTACTGCAACACGCCACCTGCACTCATTCAGTGTTCGTGTCCACAGATCCATCTCAGTAGTACACCTTAATTAATATGAAAGGCACGCTGCTGAGAAAGGGATGTGGACATGAACACCATTCACTCCATAACACTATTCCTACATGCCGTTTATTGAATCCTGGGGCAAATGTTCTGCAATTAAGCTGCAGCATGCAGTCATCGAAGGAATCTATTCCACCTCTTCAGATAGGTGAACCTTTATCTAAGACACGCATTTCTATCAGTAAGTGCAGGTGTCTTTTCAGATTTGCCTGTGAGCACAAATCTGTTAGAACATTGTTTAGAAACAGCTCTAGGACTGAATGAGTATTGAGATCTTAACATGGCATCTGAAGCACAACAGAAAGCAATATGGCAAGAAGGCAGGTGAGTAAAGGAGGATGCTTGTCAGAAATTTCAAACATAAAAGATAAAGATAAATGCTGAAAACAAAACAGAAATGCAAAACGATGCAACTAAAAACTTTATTAATGACAGAGAAAAAGATGGAAATAAAATAAGTGTAAACATAGTGGAATGTAAGGATTCTACAATAGAGTTAGTGTTGTATTTAGAATCAAATAATGAAGAATTAATACCTAAAAAGAATATGAAGCTGCAAGACCTGTGGCTCTTAGCAAGAAGAATAATCTAAGATAAGAAATACAGGCACTATTGAATTATGATTCTAGATGTAGCACAGTGGAGGACATAAGAAGAACAAAAATTAGATGCTGTAAAAGCACAGGCTTGTTTATATTATACAGAGTTAGGTAAGCAAGGGTTTCATGCATACTAGTTATTGGTTCAGAGGGAAATGAATGCTGCTTTTATAGCTCCCATGAAATCTAACTTGTTGGTGTCGTTGACTTGCAACAAGTAGCTTCATTGATAGAACCTGGAGGTGCAGATTTAGTGGCTACTTGTAGAAAAGTTAAAGGAGACAGCTGTGATCGGTTTGCAGGCCTCAGTGATACTGTGCTGTACAGTAGTTGCATGCGTTAACTATGACCTCAGTTAACACATTTATGCCTGCATTATATGCTGGATGTTTTCTGTCTGCTCAGGTATCAGCAATATGGACTCAACCATTTTTCTATAGTTGGTGGGGTTGCCCACATTCCACTACCCCAGAATATATATGTTTAAAACCCAGAGATTTCAGCTGAGAGGGGTCAGTTAACATTATGGGGTCTGAATGTAGTCTGTTATGGAAGCATTTATGATGCTATATTTAAATTATCTTGGTTTAAAAGAAGTGTTAAAGCTATTGTGCAAAATATTATAGAAACAATGCTGTTTCTTTACCAGCAGACAGATAATTCTGTAAGGTAAACTTCTGGCATGTAGAGTCACTGGACCATTGAGAAAAGTATGAGATTTATTCTTTTTATTTATTATTTTATTTAACATTTGTTTACCGGGAAAGTCCAATTTGGAACAAAGCCAATTTCAGCAGAGGCCCAGGGAGAAATGCTCCAGATGCATGTCTTTGAAATAGAGGACAATTGAGCACCCGGTGGAAACTCACATAAATACAGGGAGGATGTACAGACTCTGCACAGAAGGCACACTAGCCGAGAATTGAACCGGAGAACCTCTTGCTGGAAGGTGACAGTGCTACTGCTGCACCACTGCACCATGCAAATCGTGTACAGATAGAGAAGTTTTTTTACTTAAGGCAAATTCAGTAGAGTCCCAAGGGTGAAACTCATTGTCCTCATACTGCATGAAGGAGTTTTGAGTGTATACTGTCTTTCTGCCTCAAGTGAAGGTGGATCTTCGTGCTAGTAGAGAGAATCTAAAGATGGAAGGACACCTCAAACTGACAGAGTAGGAAGCTCTAGAAAAAAAAATTGTATAACTGTGGGCCTAAAATGGGGTGCTCCCAGGGTTGCCAGACGTCCCTATTTGGGTGGGACTGTCATGAGATCAGCAGCCTGATCCCAAGTCCTGCACTGCCGGTTTAAATCCCGGGCAGCCTCCGCTTTTTTTTTTTTTTTATTTTTGATTGGCTCGTATACCGGCATACGGGCCAATCAAAAATCGCTAAACATGGAGCTTCGTGTGTTTAATGCGGAAGTTCCACATTAAACATAAGAAGCTCCATGGTTATACGGGCCAATCAAAACATCACAAAACAGAGCTACTTCTGCATAATGCAGAACTGCAATGTATGGTATATGGGCCAATCAAAACATCACAAAACAGAGCTACTTCTGTTTAATGCGGAACTTACAGTGAAAGACCTTTTTTTTTTTTTTTTTTTTTAGACTTTGTCCCTACCTGGCCAGTCGGAAATCTGGCAACCCTGGGTGCTCCAAGAAGGAAACAAGATCACTAGGAACATGCAACAACTTCATCTTAACTTGATAAGAATTCTGCAAATTGTTTGTATTTCTTTTTACTCTTACAGTTTGTGGACATAATCTCTTGGACAGTACATATATTTGAAATTTACTTTGCAGCTTTAAATAAAGCAACTTTTGAGCTGGAAAAAAATACACACACACACACACACACACACACACAATTGTGTGTGTATGTATATATATATATATATATGTGTGTGTGTGTGTGTGTGTGTGTGTGTGTGTGTGTGTGTGTGTGTGTGTGTGTGTGTGTGTGTGCGTGTGTGTGTGCGTGTGTGCGTGTGTGTGCGTGTGTGTGCGTGTGTGTGTGTGTGTGTGTGTGTGTGTGTGTGTGTGTGTGTGTGTGTGTGTGTGTGTGTGCATATATATATATTGATACATATACATATACATATACGTTTCAAAGGCATGCATCTGGAGTGTTTCTCCCTGTTACTCATGTACCAATACACTTGCCCAACATTTCCTGGAATTCATTCTTACCCCCACTAGAGGGAGCAACATCCTTTATCTGGTCATTACTAACATGGGCAACTGTTGCTCTATACCAATAGTCAACTCCTCCCTGGTTGGATCCAACCACAAGCTAATCATCTTGGAAATCCACCCCCCCCCCCAGCAAAGGTAACCACCATGAAAAACTTCTCCAAAGCGAACTTTGGCCTCCTAAAAACAGAGGTGGCGAACTTCACGGCACCCATGCAAATGCAGAATAGTTGCATGACCGCCAAATCATACACCAATGCACTGCATAAACACGTACACAAATGCATGGATCTCGCCATACCCAATAGAACCAAGATGCTCTCCTACAAAAGAAGGAAGTCAATCTGGTGGTCCCCTGCCATAAACAAACTCTACAACAAAAGGAGGAAACTGATGCAGAATAAGGTGAAGTCCCAATAATGGAAAAATTCCCTTATCAGCCTCAACAAAAAGTTGAGATCTCTCATCAAGTCATCTAAAGCTAGCTATGAAAACAGAATTGCAGCAGATAGTAAAGACAACCACAAGTCCTTCTATAGTTATGCAAAGAATCTCCACAGCTATACCCAGATTTGCTCTGAGCTACGGCACAATGGTACCTCCTATACTGAGCCAGCAGATATTGCCAATATACTGGCCAACAGATTCAGTGCCAACATTACCCCCCCTCCCCCAAAGAACCAGTCACAATACCAGTAGATTGCCAGGCACCCAGTATTACTGTTGCACAGGTTAAAACAGCACTATCCAAGGCCAAGAATACAGCTTCTATGGAACATGACAATATCCCTGGCTGTGTTCTACATGAACAGCAAAGTGAGCTGACACCTCAACTGTGTGCCCTGTTCAATCACAACCTCACCTCAGGCTTTGTCCCTACCAAATGGTGCACTGCTACAGTTTTCTCTCTCCGCAAAGGAGGAATGACTATAGACACTGTGAACTATCACCCTCTTAGCCTGATGAGTCTGATATACAAAGCTATGGAACTAGATCCCACACAGTTTGGTTTTGTGAAGGATAGATCATGCCTGCTCAACCTGGTCGACTCCTTTAAGTCGATCACCCGAGCTGTGGATGAAGGCAAGGTGGTGCATACAGCCTACCTTGATCTGGCCAAGGCCTATTATACCATTCCCCACTTAGGAATCATAGAAAAACTTACTAAGCTAGGCATCAACCCTTGTATCATGAGGTGGGTTGGAAACTGTCTCACAGATAGAGCCCACAGTGTGAAAGTAGCCGACTCCAAGTCAGACTGCCAACCAGTCATGAGTGGAGTCCCACAAGGTTTGGTCCTGGGTCCTCTCCTGTTTGGTATCTACTTCTCTTAAGTCCAGGCCAACACAAAGGGACTCTGGCTGACAAAGTTTGCAGATAATTGCAAGTTGGGAGCTATTATTAACTCCCAAAGTGATTTTGATATCCTACAAAAAGGGCTCATTGAGACCAACGACTGGTGTCAGAACCATGGCCTTAAGCTCAGTGCCAAAAAATGTGTCATCATCCCCTTTGGGAAAAACCCAGTTCCCATGAATTACCACATTAATGGTAGTCCACTGGGGTTGATATTATAAAGTCGAACGCTTACCTTATCAAATACCTAATTGTCGACCCATCGTCATTGAACCGTATAAACACCAAACTTCCTAAACTGTGAAAATCAAAACGTAGAAGTGTATACTTGTCCCACCACACCACCCACTACATACTACCTACACAAACTAAATAAGCCACATACATACATACACTAACCAAAACCCTACTTCTAACCCTAAACTAAACCCTACTTCTAACCCTACACTAAATCTTACATATACCACCATGTATGCACTTAACTTAACCTGCACCCTAACCCTAAGGTCCATAACTATCGCACACTTACCTTATGGAGCTATACAGCAGAAGGCCAATGATGCCGATTCAATGTTTTCGCTTTCGCTCTTCTGGACGTTCGATGTTTTCCCGGTTCGATGACGACGGGTCGATGTTTAGGTATTCTATAAGGTAAGCATTCAACTTTACAATATAGACCAGTCCACTGAACACAGAAGGCGTTATAAAAGATCTGGGAACACAGCTTGACAACAACCTCTCTTTTGATCACCACATTGCCATTGTGGTCAGAATGTCTTTCTATGTGGCAAATCTCATTACTAAGAGTTTTGCATCCAGGAAGAAAGAGGTCATTGTCTCCCTCTACTCTTTCCTCATTAACCAGTCATTAAGTACAATGCCCCATTTGGCCTGTACCTCATTAGACACCTGCAACAACTGGAGAGGGTGCAAAAGTACCTCACTAAGAGGATCTTAGGTTTGAAACACTTGTCCTATATGGACCGACTCAAAAAAACTCCAACTATTCTCTGTCTCATATCGCCTACTTAGAGGCGATCTCTGCTTGACTTACAAAGCCATGTCAGAACCAGCTCTGTTAGAAATTCTACATCTAAATAAATCCCAATCCCTCCACACCACATGCTCTAGAGACCACAACCTCATTACCACAATCAACAGCACATGCTGGAGGGACAGGTTCATAACCCAGAGATTGCCAATGCTATGAAATAGACTTCCCACACATATCAAACAGAGCACCTCACGGGCCCTCTTCAAGAAAAATCTTGATGAGTGGATGGGAAATAGAAAATTCACCCTGGGGATCACTCCAGTGGCTCTACTTGACAGAGGCACTGGGAACTAAGGTCGGGTGCCACGATGCCAGGGTAATCCTATGGGCTAGGTTTGTAAAGGCTCCAGGGCCATTACCCTAGTATACACCTATGAACCTATGTGCACAGACACACAACACACACACACACACACACACACACACACACACACACACACACACACACACACACACACACACACACACACACACACACACACACACACACACACACACTTGGCAGGCCTGGGAGTCGAACATACACCTACCTACCCATTCACAAATTGTGGACAATCATTGAATCCAAGTATGGCATTGGTATATGCATGCAATATTTTTATTTATTTTAATTTTATTTAACATTTGTTGACCGGGAATGTCCGACTAGGTTCCACAGATCCTGTTTTCAGCAGAGGCCCGGGGAGAAATGCTCCAAATGCATGTCTTTGGAATGTGGGAGGAAACCGGAGTACCCGGAGGAAACCCACGCGAACACAGGGAGAACATGCAAACTCCACACAGAAGGAACCCCAGCCGAGAATCGAACCGGAGAACCTCTTGCTGTGAGGTGACAACGTTAACCGCTGCACCACTGTGCACACAAAGGTTTGACACCACAGACATGGGGGCACAGTTGAAAGAAACTCATGGGGGGATTACTGGAAAGCTGGTAATCCTCTTAGTGAGGTATATCTGTGGCCTTTCCAGTTGTTCTAGGTGTCTTGTGAGATAGATGCTAAATGGGGCATTGTACTCTATAATGGGTCTGATGATGGATGAGTAGAGAGGAACAATGACCTCCTTTTTTCTAGAGAAGAACCCTTTTGTGATGAGATGTGCTGCGTAGAAGGATTTCCTGACTACTGTGCTGATGTGTTTATCAAAGGAGAGACTACTGTCCACCTGTGTTCCGAGGTCTCTCATCACACTTTCAGTGTTCAGTGAGCTACTGCCTATGTGGTAGTTCATGGGTACCGAGTTTTTCCTAAAGGGAATGACAATGCACTTCTTGGCATTGAACTTGAGGCCATGACTTTGACACCAAGCATCTATCTTTGTGAGGCCATTTTGTAGAATATCTAGATTATTAGGTGATTCTATTATGGCTCCAAGTTTGCAGTCTTCTGCGAACTTAGTTAGCCAAAGACCTTCTGTGTTGGCCTGCAATTCAGAGAAGTAGATGTCAAACAGGAGAGGACCCAGGACCAAACCCTGTTGTTCTCCACTCGTCACTGGTCTGAAGTCAGACTTGGAGTTGGCTACTTTTACTGTGTGGGTTCTCTCAGCCAGCCAGTTGGCCACCCATCTTGTGACATAAGGATTTATTCCCAGTTTAGTGAGTTTATCTATAATTTCAGAGTGGGGGATGGTATTGAAAGCCTTTGTGAGGTCAAGATAGGCTGTGTGCACTACCTTTCCCTTGTCTACAGCTCTAGTGACTGCTTCAAAGAAGTCAGTCAGGTTTACTAGACATGATCTAGTGGGATCCAGGGTTTGGAGGTTACCTATGTCTTTGTTTATAAGCTCTATAATAATACGCTCCATGGCCTTGCAGACCAGGCTTGTCAGGCTAATGGGGTGGTAGTTTCTGGAGTCTGTGGTGGCACCCCCTTTGTGGAGAGGGATAACCATCACTGTGCACCATTCAGTAGGCACATAGCATGAGGAGAGGCTATGACTGAACATGGTACTTAAATGGGGTGCCAGTTCCTTCTGTAGTTCATGCAGTATGCAGCCTGGGATGTGGTCTGGTCCCATTGATGCTGTGTTCTTGGCTTTGAAGAGTGCAGTCTTTACTTGTTCATCCGTGATTGCAGGGACTTTGCATTCTTCCAGTATTAAGATGGGCCCTTTGGAGGGTGAGAGGAGGGTAAAACTAGTACTGAACCTATTTGTCAAGATGTTGGCAATATTGGTTGGTTCTGTATATTTTTCGTGCCATTGAGCTGCAGCTCAGAGCAGATCCTTGTGTTGCCATTGAGATTCTTGACATAGCTGTAGAATGCTTTGTGGTTGTCTTTGGAATCAGTGGTGATTTTATTTTCATAACCGGCTTTGGAGGATTTTATGAGGGATCTCAGCTTCTTGCTGAGGCTGACCAGAGAGTTCTTCCAGTCTTGGGATTTTACTGTTTTTTTGCAACAGCTTCTTCCTTCTTTTGTAGAGTTTAATTATGGCAGGGCACTACCAGATTGGCTTCCTTTTTTTGGAGGATAGCGTCTTGGTTGTGTTGGGGGTGGCATGATCCATGCATTCGTGTATGTGCTTATACAGTGCATTTGTGTAAGATTCATAAGTCGTACCTCTATTTTCCATCTGCATGGGTGTCGTGAAGTTTGCCACTTCTATTTTAAGAAGCATGAAATTGGCTTTGGAGTAGTTTATTATGGTGGTTTCCTTAACGGGAGGTGGGGTGAGATATGGATGTTTAGGGTGATTAGCTTGTGGTCAGATCTGACCAGTGAGGAGTTGACCTCTGGCTTGGAACACCAGTTATCCATATTGGTAATGACCAGGTCCAGGATATTGCTGCCCCTGGTGGGGGTGTGGACAAGTGGATCCAAGGCATTGGAATTTATGAATTCCAGAAAACATTGAGGGAATGAGTTGGTACATGAGTAGTTTTCCCAGTTGATGGTGGGGTAGTTGAAATCACCCATAATTAAGGTATTGGGTTATACCTTAATATTTTCCAGTATCTTAAGAAATGAAGAGTGGGAATCCTGAGGCATGGTCGGGCATCTGTAGCAACCTACAACCTGGATTGCAGTCTTGCCCAGTGTTAATTGGATAATTTCGGATGCATTATGTTGAGCAACTAGCCTGTAGGTGTGGATATCCTTAATGAATAGGACAAGCCTCCGCCTTTAGTGTTTCAATCCAGGTTAGGTGGCTGAAAGGTGTGGTATGAATTATAGCCTGGTAATGCAGCAGTGCTCTCTGAAGCCTTGAGACAGGTCTCTATCACAGCACAGATGTCGATGTTCTCCATTTTAAGGAGTGCCTCAAGTGAGTGCATTTTGAGGTTTAGACTTCTAGCATTGATTAGCATTACCCTCAGAGTTTGCTTGCTTGTACCTGTTATGGCGGGGAATATAGCATTTGAATCTTGCCTAAAAAAGCACTATAGGGGTGCCTTAGCCAGTATCCGGAATCCCAGGGGTGAAAGGTGCAGGCCATCTCCGGCAAAGCCTTGTGGTCTGTCAACCATGTCATCCCAGGCAGACAGATACTGGATCCCCTTAGAATGACACCAGAAGATTAGCCAATTGTTGAAATCAATCATTTTGTCCTTGTACTATGGTATCATTCTGGGCGATGGCAGGATGCTACTCAGGGCTAGGGTCATACATGCCTGGGCTACAAGAGCCGAGAGCTCCTCCATGTCTCTTTTTATGTAGTCCAGGGAGGTACGTCTCAGGTCATTCATACCAAGATGGACAATGACAGAGTTGTATTTGCACTTGTTGTGGAGTGACCTGAGTGTGTGTGTTTCATGTATTTTTTTCCCATGTTTTTCATACCCATTTGTGCAAGTGACAGTAGTTTCACATAAATGTTATCTTCTACTGAAAGTTTATGCTTTTCAATACAGCTGAAGCCCAGAAACCCAGCACTGTATATTCCTCACATTTCTTCATTTCTTGAAGATTTTTTTTTGTATGGTTCAGACATTCTCCATGACATTAGGTAAAGTGGTAGATAGTGTACTTTTGCCTTCTATTACCTGAAGTCCTAAAAAGTTTTAAGAAGTCAATGGCAGAAAAGATTCTGGTTCAGTTCCCTAATTAAACTGATGTGCTTTTCACTGAAGTCATTAACAAGGTGTCAAATTTATAACATTTTGGTAGGAGATGGTAGACAATTCAAAGGGCTCTGATACTGAAGCCTGTACATATACCCCAGGGCTTTTTTTATGTTAGCTAAAAGTCTGTCCATCCATAGTGCCTTTTTTAGGCAATGTCAGTCCCCAAAGGCTTCTAGCATTACAAAACAGAATTAGGATAAAATAAAGGTATTGCTGTCCAATGCTAGGAGCCTTAACAAAAACTCAATTTCTTACAAGTACTGCTTAATCTAGAAAACATTGAAATATGCATCATTATGGAGACCTAGTTCAACAGTTTTGAGAGCACCTCATCAGGGTTTCAACACCTACCACATGCTCAGGTCCACTGCACTAGATGAAGACATCAAAGGTGGCTGTGCCTCCATACTTGTAAAATAACACTTCACATCAGACAACTTAGATAAGATAATAGTCTGAAACTCCCCCTTTTCACATCATGGCTAACTATAGGACCCCGTTTATGCCACCTCAGCCCATTATTCCTACCTCACTAATATGAAGTGCCTGTGCATTAAGCCAAATATCATTCTCCTAGAAGACATCAACTATCCCTCCATTAACTCGGAGATGTGTACATCCTATAAAATGAATACCAAGACATTTCTGGGCCTCATCAATACACACTCGCTGGACCTGTTAGTCTGAATCCCAAACAGGGGTGCTAAAATCCCTGACTTGTTTCTCATCAATATGGGATAACTTTGCTCCCTATCACTTTCCATTCTGACCTTGGTCATATCAGACCACAAACCAGTCATTCACCTTAAGTCTGAATCCAGAAGCATACTCTGAATACTTAGGTTATTTAATAAACATTGAATACTATGTGTTTCCATCAGCGATGAATTCATGATGATGTATATTATTATATATTTTTTCATCTGAGAAATACGCAGTGCCTAACTGATTTTCTATCCCTATGCGTTTCACTATCTTATTAGTATTGAAGATCTGCACCTTGTAATAAGTTGCTGGTTGATTATTACAGCTGATTTTTAATCTTGATGTTTAGGTCACAGCTAGGGTTCTCTGTGAACCACTATAGGTGGACGTTTTTTACTATCTCCTTTCTTACACCTATTAGAACCTTTTGGTAGCGTTTACTCTTCTTTGGGAAAATCCTTCATTGGACTGAACTTGGGTCTACTCCATTGGCTGCAAACTGCATTGAACTGAATGCTATAGGTCTTTCGTAAAAATGGAATATCATATATATATAAATATATATATATATATATATATATATATATATATATATATATATATATATGTATTTTTATATATATATATATTGGACTTATCATGATATTTATCCTTATCATAGAAATATGTAGTGTTTTTCCTACTATGCATTTACGAAACTGATGATTTCTTGCAAATCTTGCATGTTTGATGGCTGATGATGACGGCCAATTTTAAGTACTAAGATGAGATTTGACTGGATAGTTGTGGTGCTGTACGGTTTGGGGAGGCTGGCATTGTTGTATCGTTCTAGATCATTTGCACCCTTTTTTATTGTTATATCTTCATTTCTTTTGTCTGAGAATTTATATGCTAATTAGGTGCCATTAACCATTCCCTGATTGGCCTTCTAATAAGACTGGGCTTCAACTCCTTATATTAGTCACTTAGGCTGACTAATAAATATTGTTTTCATTGGCGACATAATGTGGTTAACTAAAGAAATATTGTCCTTCATGAATGATGTTTATGAGGAGTTTTTATATTTGTTATTACTTATGGCCGAGTAATGGGATGTCAATTGAGTGCCGAGGGCATCCTCATTCAGAAGAGCTGAGTCTACTTTCTATTGGTGGTTCAGCCAAAAGCCTTAATATTATAGACTGACTTTTATATTATAGGCTGACTATTTAGCATAGGAGACTCTATGTTTTTGTATAGGCGATTCAGTATACAGCGCCTATTCATAGTTCATGAGTTTTTAGTGAGATTTAAGCAATGCTTTTAAATGCTTATGATCAGTTATATGTTATACACATATTGTTAACTGGCTAACGTTGAATACTAGCTGGTTTTGTAGTTGGTTAAGACATACTGATGTTTTATGTAAACCGAATACCATTATACTGTCTTATGATTTTGTTGGCATTGAATGGAATTCAACCTGCCTATTTTATTGTTGTTTACAAGGAATCTTTTATATTCATTATTACTTCTGGCTGAGTAATGGGATGTCAAATGAGTGCCGAAGGCGTCCTCATTTGGAAAAGCTGTGTCTACTTTTATTGATGGTTCAGCCAAAAGCCTCAATATCATAGGCTGACTATTAAGCAGAGGAGACTCTATGTTTTTTGTATAGGCGATTTAGTATACAGCGCCTACTCATTTTTGATTAGAGATATAAGCAATGTTTTTATATGCTCACAATTAGGTACATGTTTTACACATATCGTTAACTGGCCAATGCTGAACACTAGCTGGTTTTGTAGTTGGATAAGACATATTATTGATGATTTATGTTAACTGAACACCATTATACTGTCTTATAATTTTATTTGCATTGAGTGAAACTCAATCTGCTTATCTGATTGGATATTAACTCTACTTATGACCCTTTTAGAAATTAATGCTTTTAAATGCAACCACTGCTCTTTTATTTTTTACCACCAACTTGAGTGGTTGACTACTTCTTTTTAAAGAGGTGTTTTATTCATTAAATGTACGATCTGATGAAGGCTGAACAGCTGAAAGTGCTTATCATTTCTGTTTTCAATACAGTTTGTTGTTAAGTGTTTGGTCCTCAATAAACACTTATTTTTGTCTCCATTTGGTGGCTCCATTGGAATTTTCACAACTTTGTTGCCGTGGTGATGCTCTGAAGTTTTTATTTGCTGTTACTCTTAATACTTCAGTTTTCAGAGATTATGACATAGCTACTCTACAAAAATATAGTGAGGACCTGGCTAAATTCCATATATTTTTCTAGCTTGATGACCCCACCGCTTATGAAGAATCATTTATTGCAAACCCTATGCACATGTGAATAACTGCATGGATGCATCTGTCTCTCTCTCTCTGAGGTAAATATAATGAAAAATACAAGAATGGAAATATAAGCAATCTCTATAATACAAATATGAAAAAACATCTCATTGCATTTAAAAAATAAATGTGACATTCCAGATGCAAAAAAAGCCTTTGCTAAACTTAACAGGGAATGCCAGACCCTCACTTAATCAAGCAAAGCAAGATATGAGGTAAAAATTGCCACCCAGACAAAGGACAACCACAAAGCTTTCTTAAACTATGTTAGAAACTTTAGGGACACCACCAAGAAATGTGTAGAATGAATAGTAAATGATACCACATAGATAGACTCAATGGATATTGCCAATCTGCTGTTGGATAAATTTAGATCTAACTTCATCACACCCTACATTTTCAGATATTACACCTGTATCTACACCCAACATACACCCAAATCTCTGATGAGCAAGACATCAGTGTACAACCCAAGGCCAAGAACACTGATTTTATGTGGCTGATTAACACATAAGGCTGCTTGTCATGCCCCTTACATAGGCAATTCAGTGTCAGCCTCCAAACAGGCATTGTGCTGGATGAATGGAGGACAGCAACTGTCATCTCCTAGCAAAAAGGTGGGGTGATAATGATCCAAGAAATTATAGACCCAGATGGCTAATCAGCCTTATTTGTGAGACTATGAAAAGGATCACTATAGAATTAATAAAATAAGGGCTTTGGTAATCTACAAACTTTTGACCCAAGCCAGTCATACTTATTAAGGGAAGATCCTATCTACTTAACTTGGTTGACTTCTTTGAGAAGGCTACTGAAGCAATAGATGAAAGTATGTCAGTACACACAGCATATCTAGACCTCAGAATGGCTTCCAACACCATCCTATGCACAGGTATCATAGATGCACTATCACAGCTAAATGTTAATCCTTATGGAATTGGTTATAGCAAATGGGGTGCACATATAAAATCCAGGAAATTAGGTTGAGATGCTCTATCTCCTCCAAAAAAAAGGAAAGAAACTGTCACTAGCCATGTACCCCAGAGTTCAGTCACTGGGACACTCCTCTTTGGCATTTATTTCTTGGAGTTCAAAACTACTGTTAAGGGTTTATGGCTGATGAAGTATGCAAATGACTGTAAGCTTGTGGCCAGCATAATCTTCTCAGAGTATGCCAAGATCTTTCAAGAGAGCATTTCCTAAATCAATAGCTGGTATCAAAACCATTGGCTAAAACTTTATGCCAGGAAATGTATAATAGTATCCTTCAGTAAGCAAGAAGTGCCTTGTAATTATTGCCTTGACAACACACCACTGAAAATTAATCCATTAGTTAGGGACCTATTAGAAATAAAAGCAGAGTCAAAAGAACATGGTAAAAATAAAAACTCCAAACATTTTTGTCAAAATAATAAAAATAGACTTTGTATGGATGGAAATCCTTTTTAATAGATTGAAAAATAGAAAATTGCAGGGCAGATGAGTGCTTACAGTACTTAGTTGTAATTCATACGATCCTTTCTATATGTATATATCTATATATATATATATATATATATATATATATATATATATATATATAAATATATATATATATATATATATATATATATATATATATATGTACACACACACACACACACACACACACACACACACACACACACATATATATATATATATATATATATATATATGTATATACATATATATATATCAATGCAATGCTTGTATGTGCTTAAGCAGAGTCCAGCAGTATGTATGCTTAAGCAGAGTCCAGCAGGGCTCATCTGCCCTGCAATCTTCTATTTAAAGGATTTCAATCTATTAAAAAGGATTTCCATCCATACAAGCCCCGGGATTCATGAAGCTCGGCGCAAGGCCGGCGTAAGGCTTGCGCCGGCCGTGCGGCATATATATAGAGTAGTAGTGCCATATGCATATTAATGAAGGTGCGCAGCCGCCACAGCCACGTGCATAGGAAACATGCGCAAGTGCATGGGGCGTATCGAAGTTGCGCATGGAGGCGTGTCAATGTCGGCTGTCGATGAGCAACCTAAACTGCTGAATATTATATTCCGCCTGCAATAGTAATCGCACATATCAGTGTCCGTGGATACTGAAATGTATGCAAAGCATGCAAAATAGTTCCTGCGAACAGAAAATGAATAAGCAAACACAAATGCACGGTAGGGAATAACGGGTCCCTAACCCTTGAACAAATGACATGGAAAACCGTGTGCCCGTAGTCCAACGTAGTGTAGATAGCTATACCACGTGGAAGTGAAACGCATCATATGTTAGAGCGCCGCCAGTAGGTACATCCAGCCCAATGGAGAGGGTCACCCACTGACCCATAATGTGAGGGAGGGTACAAAGCTGGGCAGATGTGTCCATAACAAAATACACGAGGAGAAATGTAGATTTATGTCCGCATTTCACATACCAAATGTGATAGGAAACAGAATACGCATGTAAACAAAACAGAAGGAGCATATAAAAAGCTACAACAATAAAGACACATGTAGGCCGAAAAGAACAGTATGATCCATAACGTCGACTAAGATTACCACCTGTCCCAGTTTGCGAGTGACAGTCCCTCTGTGGGCAGATGTGTCCTGACACAAACTTGTAAAAATGGCAAATGTCCAGAGATTATAGGACATAATTATTCCTTAGATGTTATGTAATAGTTGCATTAAAGAGTTTCTCTGTACGTATATTACATAAATGTCATAAGAAACAGAATAAGCCACCAAAATGCTACAAGAATAAGCTTAGATATAGGCAAGAATTGTAAGTTCTATCTGCTGAACTAACCATGGGTATGTGTCGGCCTGTAAAATGTGATGTGTTCACTACAAATGTCACACTGTGGCCAACTGAAAAGGTGGAAACCATACCATCGACTGTGGGGAGGCATTGTCCACAACAGTCGGATATGTGTAAGGAATAGCTTGAACATAGAAAAAGATGCCATCCTACCAATGAGTACAACAGGCTGGCAAACTCCGGAAGTCAGCGGTATAAGCCGAATTTATATGTGACACAGTCGAATGGGTAGTACCCAGGTATACCAACCAAGTAATGAAAGTTAAGTATGGGCGTGTACCTATGTGCGTGAGGTATAGCATGTGGAAAGCAAACATGGCAGGGTAGTCCACACAACCATAAAGGTACCTGACACATGTAGGGTATTCAATGTGTTACTCTGGCCGTGTCATGGGCCAACAACCAAAGTAAGTGATCTATGGGGTGTGAGGAATTTGCATGTGAGGGGTGGATGGGTAATGGTAAAATCCTCCAAGGTGATACTGTGTCGTATGCAGAAAAGGTGAACCGGAGGTGTACGAGGGGGCAGCGGGTGAAGCTGAAAGAAACACAAACACATGTAGAAACAGCTGCAAGACAAGCAGACAGGCCATAGTGTAGAACACAACCCCACAAACATATGAATATGGAAATGTGCGATACAAATGTATAGATATGTCACCGTCACATACACACAGATTGGTCCTGATGGAACTGGCCATAACAAATGCAACACACCTGGATGCATAATGGCCTACCCAGCATCCCCTCCACATCACACAACCCGCTCCCGTACCAGAACGTCCACCAAATCCAGCCGTACTTGGCCTACTGGTTGATTGCAGACACAGCTACACATAGTGACCCCTATGCATATGTAGTAGGTAGCGTCACCCTAGGCAGTTTCAGGATTGCAAACCATGTATCCCTTGCATGTAAACCCCCCTGCACATTTTTGTAAAGCCACAAAAATCTTCGGAATCTGTCTTGTTTTGGTCTTGTCAAATGTTTGGGATATCCCTCATGGGATAACTAACCTGTGTAAATAGTAGAATGGGTATGAAGACACGATGTCCAATCTTGTAGATATCTGGACACAAGTCAGAATGTGCAGTAGAGGTCCATGACACTGTCCAGCCCGAAGTGGTCATGCATAACCTACTACCCAGGATAAAACACCTTCCTGTGATGCACGTGTCCCGACACGAATAGGCGGGAGAATATATTGCACACATTTGCATAGTGGCAAATGGCATAAGGGTGATGATGACACTGACGTAAACAGGATAACCCTGATCAAGTGTGAGGGACACTTACTGTGTGCAGGCGTGCCCGACCATACCTGTCAACCTGTGTGAGCAAGATATCTGGACAGAGCCGTGAATAAATGTGAGACAAAGGCCCAAAAGTAGGGACAATTTGTAAAGATAGCTCTTAGAAACATAGAAATCTGATAGAATAACAGTTTGCACATTGGCATTAATGTCCTGAAGAGTATGAAAAGTCTGAAACCCAACTGTCTGTCATCACGTTCTGACTTCAGTCTTTAATGATTAGCTACTGCTGTGCCAGAACACAACAGCGTATTACAGATGTCCGACTCCGTACATATTTACAGTAACAACTTTTCACATTTGTGTAATGTACAACTGCATATCTGTAGTCACTTCATGTCCAAAATAATAATCCCCATATGACTGAATACAGGAAATAGTCAAATGTGAATGGGAACACCTCTCACCGTGGAGTATGGACTGTAACAACCCCACCCATAATATGTATTGCCAACAGAATAAGCTGCTGACAGGTGCCCAAACACCTGTGTCTGTAAACACAGGTAAAAAGTCATAATAGGGAGAAACCCCCTGCCCATGTGCTTTGTCTGAAATTTGAACTCAGCCAGGGAAGTACCGTTCACCAAGCGGACAAGCCTAAACCCAGATCACTACATGAACACCCTGACAATCAAAGACCTTTATGTGCCAGGACTATAAGCCTTGGTGTTCTGCATATCCTTGGAGTGATTAACAATGCAGCTGGGGTCCACAGCAGTAGGCAATAGGGAATGTGTAATATGTAGTACCGCATTTTTCCCAGCAGGAGAATGGATGCCTGTGCTGTAAGTGTGTGTATGTGATAGCCCTAGCTGTTTGTGGTAAGTGTGTGTGTCTGCATATACACAGGTACAGCATGTGTCAGCCATATACAGAGGTTGTGGGACAGTCACAGACCGTACCTGCCAGACTGTACAGATCACCATTACTGGCCATGGACACCCCTCCATGCATCCAACACTAACACAGTCCTGCACCTGTCAATGTATACACATACAATCCTGGGATCTGTACCACAACCTGTGGATAAACGGGAGTCAGTAATGTTAACCTGAGTTGCATAGTATTGTCAGTTAATACATACGTATATGAGCCATACTCACCCTCCAAAGTAATAACCACTGCTGACTGTTGCTGAGATGTGCACACAACCATTCAAAGGTGCTGTACTAACATTGTTTCCAATGCCCCTTGTAATACCCAGCAACACAATAACCGGTCACTACACAAGTATAACCCAGGATCACTACAGCACACAGTATGTGCACTATCACAGAGCCATACCAGATGTACATACATCCAAGGTGATCACGTACAGATAATGCAGCACATTCAAGAGTAATAATCTCAACATACATATCTATATACAATGTATGTGTATATATATATATATATATATATATATATATATATATATATATATATATGTAGATAGATATATACACACACACAACACAACTGGCAGGGTTGGGAGCAGAACACAGACGTAACCACTGTACCACACAACAGCATTACGCAGTTACAGAATGCTCTACCGTGATTAGTAGATCACAGCATTCACACAGGCATACGTCTAGCCAGCAGACAGCAGCATCAAATGCAAAGACACCGCATGGATGTTATGGAGAGTGAATACTGTAAAAGCAACGTACTGTTTTCATGCAGCTGGAAACACACACACACACACTTGGCAGGGCTGGGAGTCGAACATACACCTACCTATCCTATCACACTACAGCAAGACGCATTTACAGAACGTGCTACCGAGATTACTGAACACAGCAGTCCCAGTGGCATACTTCTAGGTGAGTGTCATCATCCGCAAAGGCAAAGGCGCCGGTAGGAAATATCTGTGGTGTGAGGCATCTAAAAGCATGACTGAGTCCCCAGGTGGACGGGAGCATGCGCACACACACACACACTTGGCAGGCCTGGGAGTCGAACATATACCTTCCTACCCTATCACACTACAGCATAACGCATTTACAGAACGTGCTACCGAGATTACTAAACACAGCAGTCCCAGAGGCATACTTCTAGGCACATGTCATCATCCGCAAAGGCAAAGGCGCCGGTAGGAAATATCTGTGGTGTGAGGTGTCTAAAAGCATGACTGATTCCCCAGGCGGACGGGAGCATGCGCGCACACACACACACACACACACACACACACACACACACACACACTTGGCAGGCCTGGGAGTCGAACATACACCTACCTACCCTATCACACTACAGCATGACGCATTAACAGAACGCGCTACCGAGATTACTGAACACAGCAGTCCCAGAGGCATACTTCTAGGTGCGTGTCATCATCCACAAAGGCAAAGGCACCGGTTGGAAATATCTGTGGTGTAAGGCATCTAAAAGCATGACTGAGTCCCCAGGTGGACAGGAGCATGCACGCACACACACACACACTTGGCAGGCCTGGAAGTCGAACATACACCTACCTACCCTATCACACTACAGCATGATGCATTTACAGAATGCGCTACCAAGATTACTGAAAATAGCAGTCCGAGAGGCATACTTCTAGGCACCTGTCATCATCCGCAAAGGCAAAGGCACCGGTAGGAAATATCTGTGGTGTGAGGCATCTAAAAGCATGACTGAGTCCCCAGGTGGATGGGAGCATGTGGACACACACACACACACACACACACACACACACACACACACACACACACTTGGCAGGCCTGGGAGTCGAACATACACCTACCTACCCTATCATACTACAGAATGACGCATTTACAGAACATGCTACCAAGATTACTGAACACAGCACTCCCAGAGGTATACTTCTAGGTGCGTGTCATCATCCGCAAAGACAGGAACACCGACAGGGGTTGTATAGAGAGTGATCAGTCTGAAAGCATACAGACATATTACTGTCCCACGGTAGACATAGACAAACACACAGCAGTGGTGTGATCAGGGCAACTAAAGATTTACGGAGCACTACAACAACAATACATAGATACGGGATGTGCCACAGACAGTACACCCTTCAAGATAGTCGATCAGTGTGTACTCGGTAGGCATCCATCTTGACATTGAAAATCGACATCTGTTGCCTGGAAGACCACCATCGCTATACAGGATGTCAACAGCCATGCCCATGCACAGAGGGACATCACCGACACAAGGTGTCACTGGCCATGGCCACACGCTTAGTAATACACGTCTGTTCGGACTGTACTGTGTGTCGATCTACACAACGGCATACTGGGCATGCTCACATACTTAGAAGTTGCAAAGGGCCGTCGTGCATGCAGACAGAGTCTAAACATGCAAGGGCATGGTTTGGACTGTCCTGTGTGTCCATCTACACAACAGCGTACTGGGCATGCTCACACACTTAGAAGTTGCAAAGGGCCGTCGTGCATGCAGACGGAGACTAAACATGCAAGGGCTTGGTTTGGACTGTCCTGTGTGTCCATCTACACAACAGTGTACTCGGCATGCTCACACACTTAGCAGTTGCAAAGGGCCATCTTGCATGCAGATGGAGTCTAAACATGGAAGGGCAGGGCACAGTAAGGTATAACTGTCCCCATGCACAGGGCGGACACTGACATGCAGTGACCAGTACACACTCAGGTGCCATCACAGCTGTCACAGGTGCAGATCACAGATGTACACACCGCAGTCTACACTGTAGCCCTCAAGACATTACCATGTCATTGGTGCAGCAATACACATCCATACATTACCACAACACCATGTGACACATGACCAGTGGACTGTACAGAGGTCTACAGCAATTGTGCAGAGTACACATGTACCAACAGGGTTCCAACAGGTGTTATGCATTGCAATGATACCACTATAGATGACCAGGTCAGCTCAAGACATACCAGGGGCCCTGGGTCTTACACAGCTGTGACAGATGAGTGTTGCTGTACACCAATGAACACACATGTTTGGATATGTCATACATGTGATTTCAGTGGATGTGTGCATGGACCACACATGCAACACATATGTACATAGCATAGTTTTTGTTGTCCCCCGTGCAGAAAAGTGGCTTAAGCAATCATACGCACGCAAATGGAAGGTGGGTCCATGTCTGTTGAATGCTCACAGTACAGGAGGTAGCAATGTTGACTGAGGACACATCCCCCTGTACTAGTCGCCCATGACACCCGTGATATCATACCACAGTCCATGTGTTATGTATGTCAACACACATGTCCACCAATAGCAATGCATACAAACATAGCTACAGGAGACACATGTAGGACCAACACACATGTACAATCTGTACTGTGCATGCAGCAACCATGCATGTGCAGTGGCTGATGTCCGCAACTCATCTGTGCCTAACTACAACATGAAGTTGCAATGCAGCCCCATCATTGACACCTGTATATGGTGACATACTGACAGTACGGTTGGTTGTACATCATGTATGGAGGGATGTGAGTACATAAAGTAGTGATCCACCTGGGTAAATGGATGTTTGCCAGGGATGGCTCACAAGTGTGTCACACACCAACCTACCATGACATGTGCAAAGAGTACGCTATGTCACTGTTACTTGACGGTGATGACATAACACTTACACAGCGGTCGGGTGTTACCGACTGTACGTCACATGACACCTGTAACACTTATATCATCCCGTGTGTATATAGCAGCACAATTGCCAGACATAGCGTTGGTACACATGCAGCGGACAATACCGCTGCATGTCTGTCAAACGTCTCATCATATGGCAGGTGTATCATTCCCAGCACTGCCATGTGTGTCCACTTGTGTGACCACATATGCCACATATGGTGGGGATTACGTCCCAATTGTTACACACCCCTGTACACTGTTGTAGAGATCTGTACATACTGTAGTGTGGAAAGCATAATGTCGGCAGGTGTGGTGCATCACACACATCGGCTATCCGTATACACATTTGTGGTCACCACAGTATGTGTGTGTATGTCTGTATGGCTGTCTGGTGCTTGGTGTGAGGGTGTATGCTACCATACAGTGAAAACAGGATCACCAACCCCTCATGGTGATGCAGTCTACTACCCTGTTGATGCCATTGATCCCAGCCGTACTGGCTACCTGTGCATGTTCCTTCTTTGTGTCACGTCATGTGGGTGCAAAGTACTGTGATGACCACATAGACAAGGGTCCTCACCTCAACACTACGTGGTGTGCATTAGAGTGTTGTAGACCCCATCAATGTGAGCATGTTCCTGTAATGTGACAGGGTATTACTGCTACACAGTGTGGCCCCATGCTATCAAGTGGCCTCTAATGTCATCATTGGCCAGACCACTGTGTACAACCCCTGCACCATGTCAACATACCTGTAATGTTTCCTGGTATGTATGTCACATCTCTGGCTGCTGTAGCGTGTTCAACTGACCACATGCTTCAGGTGCAGTATATGTGCGGACAGCTGCGTCATGTTAGACTTTCCAGCAGTCAGGTTGAGGGTACTTTTAGCATGCTGATATTGCCATATGTGCCTGTGAGTACTCCACAGTTACACCTGGGGGACTGTAAACACTGCTACCTGTAGGCTCATACCAGTACACCATAGGAGGGAACCAGGGCATCATTACCAACATGCTGTTACTGTTGTAACCGAGACACATACTGTGAACATATCACAATGCATGCTGCACCTGTACTACATGGTATGTCTGGTGCATGTCGACAGTACACAACCAATGTCATATACACGTCTCTCACTATTCACACACAACCAATGCAACATACACTTCCCTCACTATGCATACTCAAGTAATGTAAAATACACCTCTCACTTTTCTGTACACCCTGTGCATCAGACCATTTGAGCATATCCCTGCACCGATGGTGTGGATGACAGGGAAGTGGCACAGGCTTCATCATATGCACAGGGTGATAATGTTTGCCAGGGGCATAGGCTGCACCAATGGATGACATCATGTGTGTGGGTAAGGGCCGGTGATTTGATTGGACATGTCTGTTCAGTATGCATGTGGGTGTTGTGGAGCCCTACAGTTGTGTTTGCTGTGTGCGTGTATGTGCGCACACAGTTCTGTCATTTGTGAGGCCTACACAAGGGTATTATCGACAGCTCCAGATTGTACAGACCAAGTTGTACAGCTCACTGTGTCCGGCCACAGCCACATGTCCTGTGCCTGCCAGGGGTTGCACGGGCACTACCAGGCAGAGATACAGAATGGCTACTGTCCGACGACACATGGCCACTGGAACCGTGTCCCCACTGGGAATGTCCAGGGCCATGTCCACGTGGTCTGCTGTGTCCTGGTGTGGACAGCGCAGCACCAGCTGCACTGCTACTGCTACCGGCACTATGGGAGCGACCATGTGAGATGGCACGCTCATGTTGACCTGCACTAGGTGGTGTAGCTGGCCTACGTCCATGTGGCCTATGCCTCACCCCTACCAGATATTCCAGCACAGACAGCTCACGCTCGCAGATTGCCATGCCACGGTCAAGGATTCTGACCATGTCACCCAATCGCCTGTCCAGAACATCAGCAATCTGCTGTTGAACACCTGCCAATGCCTGGATGTTGCTGTTTAGGGTACGGATAGCAGACCTCTGCAGCCTCTGCCCTTCTCTGTTCTGCTGTTGGGCACGTGCCTGTGCCGCCATTACAGTCTGGAACATGCATCTGGTGATTCCAGCTGCTGCGCTATGTCCTGCAGGTGCATATCTGCCAGAGGTCCTCCTACGAGCAGCACCGGCCACATGCCTGTGTGACACATCTGCAGTCAGTACACTGACACCATGGTGTGGAGACACACCTTCTGTAGCCACCACACGTTCCTGTTCAACGCTAACAGATGCTGACTGTCCTTCCTCTATGACCACTGGTGATGCGGTATGTGTTGGCAGCTGATCTGCGTGTGGGGAAGAGGGGGACATAGCTGGGATGGCAACCGTTGGCACAGATTCAGCCCCTGACAAACCTGCCTGTATCTCATGCATATGTTCATCACTGCTAGCATCTGTGGGGACACTAACATCAGATGGACCACAGGAGGGTAACGCACCTACATCACCTGTGAATGCAAAGAAAGACTCTAAATTACAATAGACATGCACTGACACACACACACACACACACACACACACACACACACTGACACACACACACACACACACACACACACACACACACACACACACACACACACACACACACACACACACACACACACACACACACACACACACACACACACACACTGACACACACACACACACACACACACACACACACACACTGACACACACAGACACACACTGACACACACACACTGACACACCATGCATGTGATACAGCTGATAGCATGCGGCTCAGACATCAATAGTGTTTGTAAGCATACCCCACTGGAATGCACACTACAGCAAGCAGGTGTCATATCATTAGCCATGCAATTCACACAATCATGGTAGTATGCATACATCCCTGTGATACACCATGTAGACCAGAACAGGATAACAGTACACATGGCTGACGTGACCTTGACATGTAATCTGTTGACATGTGCATTAACATGCATACATGTCTGACACAATGGTGTCCTGACACATGTACAGCGTCATACTGGGTATCACATTGCGGTGTTGTCCGTATACCCTACAGATAAAATGCAAGTTGAGCAAATGTGCAGGGGCATGGTAGAGGACTGTGAGCCATCTACATTGCTGTACAGTGTGAAGTTCAGACACTGTGCCACATCTTATGAGGTAGACATCAGTGACACCTCCACTAGCTGTGCACAGGCATTTAAGATGTGCAGTGTACCACCTCACCTGTACAATCGGTCTAGTAGGGCTGTAATTGGACCATGTGTGGACAAAGTGAGACAGGGTGTTTCCACATCACAACTACTGTGTGGCTACGTGTCTCTGGCCATCCCCCATGGCCATGTGTGCAGATATGTTGGTCATTTGTGTGTGATGGCCATCTATCACATGTCTGTGTTGTCCCATATGACATACACCCATAGATGTCGGATATGTCACCATCCACAGGGCTATGCAGACAACAGGTGTATGTGTGGTATGTGGGGTATGGGTTATGGGAAAGTGTGACAATATTGCAACCAAAACACTACGTGTCTGAGATGTTGGATGGTACATCACAATGTGTGAACCCATTGCAGGGGCATATAACACAATGGTGACGCCTGTGGGCTGCCCATATCACTGCTCACTGTGTGGTACTGTTTTGTGTACCACACGTTTTGTTCCACTGTATAGTACATATGCCTCCATTGTAGAACACCTCCACCATTGTATGCACAGCTGGACACACATGTAGCAATGACAAATACTGTGGTTTCATGTCTGTGTGTCATTTCATTTGTACATATTGCACATGAGTGGCCTGTGTGGATGATGGGTGATGCGACCTGTATTTCATGTCTGGAATCAACATCATGTGTACAAGTATTAACTGGTGACATGCCTGATATCGATGACAGTCTCACTTGCAACGGACTCTTGTCTGTGCGGCATGCCAGAGGTACCTGTATTGGGGTGACACAGCAGTATGAACATTATCCATGACTGTATGACAGCCACAGGGTGCACTGTGCAAGTTAACACATTTGCCTGTACAATAGCATATAGTAAGCACATGTGTGCATACCATACCTCTCAACCTCTTAGAACTATAAATCTGGACAAAGCCTACCATGATGGGGGACAAACAGGGACAGATGTGAAATATTGCTCTTACAAACATAGAAAGTCGCTAGAATAATAGGTTTGCATGCACATGGTTTTTACAAGGAATGTGCAGTCATAAACACAAATGTTTGTCATCATTTAATGACTCCAATCCTCAGCTATGTGCCTGAAAGGGACAGATATTAAGGGGAGCACACCGACAATATGAGGCAGACATCTGGACATTCTGCAAATACCTGTACAGTTCAGAGGTATGGTCATACACAGGGTAGCATACTGTAGTATGCAGCATGTGTGTTCACATACCTTGCATATGCTGTTACATTACATGATGTACAGTGACACATGCATGTATGTGGGATATACTGGCCATATGTTCAGTACTGACTTACCAGGCAACTCCAGGCTCATTGGTTGGGAGACACCCACCTCCACGATGGCAGCTAGTGTTTGTGGGAGCTGTTCCGAGGGTGTCCCCAGACTGGCCAGTAGCTCCTCTATGTGTGTGAGTGGAGGCTGGGTTGGTGGCCCACCACCTGTTTCACCTTGTTCCCTGGCGATTGTAGTGGCATGCTGTTTTGCATGACGTATCAAGTCCGTGCAGTGTCTGCGCATCTGCTGGTAGGTGCGGTTGTGGCCACTCACTTCCTTGACCCTCCTGCAAAGATCCTGCCACAGGTCATCTGTGGCATGTGGCTAAATAACACCTCGTAGTTCTCATGGAGGTATGGGATTAGGACATCATCCTCCTGTCAGCTGTATGCTGGTAGGCATGTACGAGGCATTATCTGTAAGACATGATAAAGGTGACAGGTCACATTTTCAGACATATACAGTGATACTGCTGCACATACATTTCTAGTACATCTGCACAGTTATCTTTGCAATTCATCATGACACTAACAGGACTGGCTTGTATGTGTCTCACACATGTAACACCCATTATGCATTGGATATCAACTCTATATATGTGTGTCACCTCATTACAGTGTTCATACTGCATGTGACTGCTGTCTTCGTGTGGGCATGTCTGTTTGCCTACATTGGTGTTCTTACCTATCTGCACATGCCTGGATGTTTCCACGGTAATGCTGTTGACCTTGATGCTGTGTATATGTCACATATGAACACAGACACAGCCTTAATGGACTTAGGCAGTGACAATGCACCAAGTATGCATGGAAACCTGTACATGCATCTGTTTTGCCATAGACATCTACACTGCACTGTACAGCTGTTCAGCATCCTGCCACGGATTGCCTGTGTTGCACATGTGATAGACATGGGACAATGGCTAGTCGGACGTCATTCGCAGGTAAGGTTATCGGCTATAGCATGTACAGGCTGGGTTTACTAGCTGTATCCGACACCCATTATGCCACCGCGAGGGGCATCAGTGACACATTACTGACCCAGACAGTTGATACTACATCTACCATACGGCCATCACACCATGTATGACAGGGATGATATGTGCAGCTATGTGGACAGGGCTGCATGGTGTGGCAGGAGTATGTCACAGGTGTGGCACAGGGATCTGTCCAGCATGTGGCCATCCTAGTCGTAGGACGGAGGTTGTCCATGACGTATGTCTTTCAGATCAGGCTATGGACATGTAGCATGTCCAACAGCATAGTGTGGCATATGTCTGTATGCAAGGTGGATAGCATGCTGCATACTGTAGGTGAGTATTGTGGAGGCTGGTATCGGCCATCCACGCATGGCCCCTACCCCCGGAAGGTGATGTGTTCCAATATTGGTCACATGGGTGCTGTGTATGCCTGTCCAATGATCTCTGTGCTCATGGATGCCACCCTGTCATGTCATGGGTACCTCGGATGACTACCTAAAGGGCCATGGAGATGTCTCCAGCTCAGGGAGGTGTACTACACAACATCATCCCTAACACAGTGTCCATAATGTTGACCACAGCCTAGGTGGTACTTAATGGGTACAGGGATATTCCCCTAGTGGTGACATCTTTGATATCATCCACCAGAATGTGCACATATGTCACACACCTTATACACACAGCCCATTCTGTATGTTGTTCACAACACTCTGACAACTATTGCCCATAGGTCATGGCCATTCACATCCTCGCATACACAGACGGCTGACATTTGTCTGTGTGGTATGGGCTACAATGAGGGTGGGGAACAACACATTAACCCTGGTTTACTGTAGCTGACACCAGTGTGATATGCACATGTCACTGTAGCACCTTTAGTAGTTGTGAGTCTGTCAACAGGCCACTGGTAAAACACTCCTTTGACATATGAAGGCATTTGTAGTCAAACATCCGTACTGTCTTGTACATCTGTACTGCTAACACCTACATTGATAATGGTTCATGGACCTGCAGACCATACCCGGCAGTGTTCTAATGCGGTGCCACCAATCATTACTGTCTTCAACACTTGTGGGTTGATATTATCCAACACCCTATCTGTATTGGATGGGCATGCTCGGCACTTGTTCAGAGCTTCTTGGCACGTCATGAGCTACTGCTTAGTATAGCACCCATTCCACACCAGTCCTCACAGTTACACTGTCTGTCCATACATTTCCAGCTTGCTTACAGTACAACAGCTGTCATACACACATCACTCAATTGTTTCAAATCCAACAGCAGCTGTTTGTCTCCCTTGTAATCCAAACCATCCTTCAGGTCAAGCAGGTCTCTGCCCCCATATCAAGCAGTAGAAATTTCAGTTGTTTCTCTTGAGCACTGGGCACCCACAGACACTTGTCCTGCAACTAAAAAGACTAAATACTAATTAATCCAAACCATCCTTCAGGTCAAGCAGGTCTCTGCCCCCATATCAAGAAGTAGAAATTTCAGTTGTTTCTCTTGAGCACTGGGCACCCACAGACACTTGTCCTGCAACTAAAAAGACTAAATACTAATTAATCCAAACCATCCTTCAGGTCAAGCAGGTCTCTGCCCCCATATCAAGCAGTAGAAATTTCAGTTGTTTCTCTTGAGCACTGGGCACCCACAGACACTTGTCCTGCAACTAAAAAGACTAAATACTAATGTAGGTGCTTAACTTCCAAGTGTCTAGACAGTAAAATACCTTACCTGCATTAACTTAAACAAATGTTAGTGAGTGTATTAGTACATTTCTGCTGTATAGTTCCTTAGTCAAACCTCTGTACTGATGAGTACATCACCAGGACTAAACAGTTGAATATTGCTCTCCAGTTAGTGCCCCCCCCCCAACTAAAGTCAAGTTTCTTTTGAGAAATACTCAAATCTATAAAAGAGCATTTCATTTCCTCTCCTGTTTCATCTGTAACTAACCCCAGCTTTAATTCTATATCCTTTTACGAATGTCAGAAAATTATACTCTGTGCCCATAACATAGCCTATAACTTCGTGCAAACATATTAAATTACAGTTAAAATTTCAGTTGAACATATTACAATTTAAGCTAACATTACATACTTACCAAAGCCTAAAGAAACACTTAGTCAGTGTTAGCCCGCTTACTCTGTGCCCATAACATAGCCTATAACTTCGTGCAAACATATTAAATTACAGTTAAAATTTCAGTTGAACATATTACAATTTAAGCTAACATTACATACTTACCAAAGCCTAAAGAAACACTTAGTCAGTGTTAGCCCGCTTCGCTTACTCTGTGCCCATAACATAGCCTATAACTTCGTGCAAACATATTAAATTACAGTTAAAATTTCAGTTGAACATATTACAATTTAAGCTAACATTACATACTTACCAAAGCCTAAAGAAACACTTAGTCAGTGTTAGCCCGCTTCGCTTACTCTGTGCCCATAACATAGCCTATAACTTCGTGCAAACATATTAAATTACAGTTAAAATTTCAGTTGAACATATTACAATTTAAGCTAACATTACATACTTACCAAAGCCTAAAGAAACACTTAGTCAGTGTTAGCCCGCTTACTCTGTGCCCATAACATAGCCTATAACTTCGTGCAAACATATTAAATTACAGTTAAAATTTCAGTTGAACATATTACAATTTAAGCTAACATTACATACTTACCAAAGCCTAAAGAAACACTTAGTCAGTGTTAGCCCGCTTACTCTGTGCCCATAACATAGCCTATAACTTCGTGCAAACATATTAAATTACAGTTAAAATTTCAGTTGAACATATTACAATTTAAGCTAACATTACATACTTACCAAAGCCTAAAGAAACACTTAGTCAGTGTTAGCCGCCTTCGCTTACTCTGTGCCCATAACATAGCCTATAACTTCGTGCAAACATATTAAATTACAGTTAAAATTTCAGTTGAACATATTACAATTTAAGCTAACATTACATACTTACCAAAGCCTAAAGAAACACTTAGTCAGTGTTAGCCCGCTTACTCTGTGCCCATAACATAGCCTATAACTTCATGCAAACATATTAAATTACAGTTAAAATTTCAGTTGAACATATTACAATTTAAGCTAACATTACATACTTACCAAAGCCTAAAGAAACACTTAGTCAGTGTTAGCCCGCTTACTCTGTGCCCATAACATAGCCTATAACTTCGTGCAAACATATTAAATTACAGTTAAAATTTCAGTTGAACATATTACAATTTAAGCTAACATTACATACTTACCAAAGCCTAAAGAAACACTTAGTCAGTGTTAGCCCGCTTCGCTTACTCTGTGCCCATAACATAGCCTATAACTTCGTGCAAACATATTAAATTACAGTTAAAATTTCAGTTGAACATATTACAATTTAAGCTAACATTACATACTTACCAAAGCCTAAAGAAACACTTAGTCAGTGTTAGCCCGCTTACTCTGTGCCCATAACATAGCCTATAACTTCGTGCAAACATATTAAATTACAGTTAAAATTTCAGTTGAACATATTACAATTTAAGCTAACATTACATACTTACCAAAGCCTAAAGAAACACTTAGTCAGTGTTAGCCCGCTTCACTTACTCTGTGCCCATAACATAGCTCGTGCAAACATATTAAATTACAGTTAAAATTTCAGTTGAACATATTACAATTTAAGCTAACATTACATACTTACCAAAGCCTAAAGAAACACTTAGTCAGTGTTAGCCCGCTTCGCTTACTCTGTGCCCATAACATAGCCTATAACTTCGTGCAAACATATTAAATTACAGTTAAAATTTCAGTTGAACATATTACAATTTAAGCTAACATTACATACTTACCAAAGCCTAAAGAAACACTTAGTCAGTGTTAGCCCGCTTCGCTTACTCTGTGCCCATAACATAGCCTATAACTTCGTGCAAACATATTAAATTACAGTTAAAATTTCAGTTGAACATATTACAATTTAAGCTAACATTACATACTTACCAAAGCCTAAAGAAACACTTAGTCAGTGTTAGCCCGCTTACTCTGTGCCCATAACATAGCCTATAACTTCGTGCAAACATATTAAATTACAGTTAAAATTTCAGTTGAACATATTACAATTTAAGCTAACATTACATACTTACCAAAGCCTAAAGAAACACTTAGTCAGTGTTAGCCCTTCGCTTACTCTGTGCCCATAACATAGCCTATAACTTCGTGCAAACATATTAAATTACAGTTAAAATTTCAGTTGAACATATTACAATTTAAGCTAACATTACATACTTACCAAAGCCTAAAGAAACACTTAGTCAGTGTTAGCCCGCTTACTCTGTGCCCATAACATAGCCTATAACTTCGTGCAAACATATTAAATTACAGTTAAAATTTCAGTTGAACATATTACAATTTAAGCTAACATTACATACTTACCAAAGCCTAAAGAAACACTTAGTCAGTGTTAGCCCGCTTCGCTTACTCTGTGCCCATAACATAGCCTATAACTTCGTGCAAACATATTAAATTACAGTTAAAATTTCAGTTGAACATATTACAATTTAAGCTAACATTACATACTTACCAAAGCCTAAAGAAACACTTAGTCAGTGTTAGCCCACTTACTCTGTGCCCATAACATAGCCTATAACTTCGTGCAAACATATTAAATTACAGTTAAAATTTCAGTTGAACATATTACAATTTAAGCTAACATTACATACTTACCAAAGCCTAAAGAAACACTTAGTCAGTGTTAGCCCGCTTACTCTGTGCCCATAACATAGCCTATAACTTCGTGCAAACATATTAAATTACAGTTAAAATTTCAGTTGAACATATTACAATTTAAGCTAACATTACATACTTACCAAAGCCTAAAGAAACACTTAGTCAGTGTTAGCCCGCTCGCTTACTCTGTGCCCATAACATAGCCTATAACTTCGTGCAAACATATTAAATTACAGTTAAAATTTCAGTTGAACATATTACAATTTAAGCTAACATTACATACTTACCAAAGCCTAAAGAAACACTTAGTCAGTGTTAGCCCGCTTACTCTGTGCCCATAACATAGCCTATAACTTCGTGCAAACATATTAAATTACAGTTAAAATTTCAGTTGAACATATTACAATTTAAGCTAACATTACATACTTACCAAAGCCTAAAGAAACACTTAGTCAGTGTTAGCCCGCTTTGCTTACTCTGTGCCCATAACATAGCCTATAACTTCGTGCAAACATATTAAATTACAGTTAAAATTTCAGTTGAACATATTACAATTTAAGCTAACATTACATACTTACCAAAGCCTAAAGAAACACTTAGTCAGTGTTAGCCCGCTTACTCTGTGCCCATAACATAGCCTATAACTTCGTGCAAACATATTAAATTACAGTTAAAATTTCAGTTGAACATATTACAATTTAAGCTAACATTACATACTTACCAAAGCCTAAAGAAACACTTAGTCAGTGTTAGCCCGCTTTTACTCTGTGCCCATAACATAGCCTATAACTTCGTGCAAACATATTAAATTACAGTTAAAATTTCAGTTGAACATATTACAATTTAAGCTAACATTACATACTTACCAAAGCCTAAAGAAACACTTAGTCAGTGTTAGCCCGCTTCGCTTACTCTGTGCCCATAACATAGCCTATAACTTCGTGCAAACATATTAAATTACAGTTAAAATTTCAGTTGAACATATTACAATTTAAGCTAACATTACATACTTACCAAAGCCTAAAGAAACACTTAGTCAGTGTTAGCCCGCTTCGCTTACTCTGTGCCCATAACATAGCCTATAACTTCGTGCAAACATATTAAATTACAGTTAAAATTTCAGTTGAACATATTACAATTTAAGCTAACATTACATACTTACCAAAGCCTAAAGAAACACTTAGTCAGTGTTAGCCCGCTTACTCTGTGCCCATAACATAGCCTATAACTTCGTGCAAACATATTAAATTACAGTTAAAATTTCAGTTGAACATATTACAATTTAAGCTAACATTACATACTTACCAAAGCCTAAAGAAACACTTAGTCAGTGTTAGTCCGCTTACTCTGTGCCCATAACATAGCCTATAACTTCGTGCAAACATATTAAATTACAGTTAAAATTTCAGTTGAACATATTACAATTTAAGCTAACATTACATACTTACCAAAGCCTAAAGAAACACTTAGTCAGTGTTAGCCCATTTCACTTACTCTGTGCCCATAACATAGCCTATAACTTTGCAAACATATTAAATTACAGTTAAAATTTCAGTTGAACATATTACAATTTAAGCTAACATTACATACTTACCAAAGCCTAAAGAAACACTTAGTCAGTGTTAGCCCGCTTCGCTTACTCTGTGCCCATAACATAGCCTATAACTTCGTGCAAACATATTAAATTACAGTTAAAATTTCAGTTGAACATATTACAATTTAAGCTAACATTACATACTTACCAAAGCCTAAAGAAACACTTAGTCAGTGTTAGCCCGCTTACTCTGTGCCCATAACATAGCCTATAACTTCGTGCAAACATATTAAATTACAGTTAAAATTTCAGTTGAACATATTACAATTTAAGCTAACATTACATACTTACCAAAGCCTAAAGAAACACTTAGTCAGTGTTAGCCCGCTCGCTTACTCTGTGCCCATAACATAGCCTATAACTTCGTGCAAACATATTAAATTACAGTTAAAATTTCAGTTGAACATATTACAATTTAAGCTAACATTACATACTTACCAAAGCCTAAAGAAACACTTAGTCAGTGTTAGCCCGCTTACTCTGTGCCCATAACATAGCCTATAACTTCGTGCAAACATATTAAATTACAGTTAAAATTTCAGTTGAACATATTACAATTTAAGCTAACATTACATACTTACCAAAGCCTAAAGAAACACTTAGTCAGTGTTAGCCCGCTTCGCTTACTCTGTGCCCATAACATAGCCTATAACTTCGTGCAAACATATTAAATTACAGTTAAAATTTCAGTTGAACATATTACAATTTAAGCTAACATTACATACTTACCAAAGCCTAAAGAAACACTTAGTCAGTGTTAGCCCGCTTACTCTGTGCCCATAACATAGCCTATAACTTCGTGCAAACATATTAAATTACAGTTAAAATTTCAGTTGAACATATTACAATTTAAGCTAACATTACATACTTACCAAAGCCTAAAGAAACACTTAGTCAGTGTTAGCCCGCTTACTCTGTGCCCATAACATAGCCTATAACTTCGTGCAAACATATTAAATTACAGTTAAAATTTCAGTTGAACATATTACAATTTAAGCTAACATTACATACTTACCAAAGCCTAAAGAAACACTTAGTCAGTGTTAGCCCGCTTCGCTTACTCTGTGCCCATAACATAGCCTATAACTTCGTGCAAACATATTAAATTACAGTTAAAATTTCAGTTGAACATATTACAATTTAAGCTAACATTACATACTTACCAAAGCCTAAAGAAACACTTAGTCAGTGTTAGCCCGCTTACTCTGTGCCCATAACATAGCCTATAACTTCGTGCAAACATATTAAATTACAGTTAAAATTTCAGTTGAACATATTACAATTTAAGCTAACATTACATACTTACCAAAGCCTAAAGAAACACTTAGTCAGTGTTAGCCCGCTTCGCTTACTCTGTGCCCATAACATAGCCTATAACTTCATGCAAACATATTAAATTACAGTTAAAATTTCAGTTGAACATATTACAATTTAAGCTAACATTACATACTTACCAAAGCCTAAAGAAACACTTAGTCAGTGTTAGCCCGCTTCGCTTACTCTGTGCCCATAACATAGCCTATAACTTCGTGCAAACATATTAAATTACAGTTAAAATTTCAGTTGAACATATTACAATTTAAGCTAACATTACATACTTACCAAAGCCTAAAGAAACACTTAGTCAGTGTTAGCCCGCTTCGCTTACTCTGTGCCCATAACATAGCCTATAACTTCGTGCAAACATATTAAATTACAGTTAAAATTTCAGTTGAACATATTACAATTTAAGCTAACATTACATACTTACCAAAGCCTAAAGAAACACTTAGTCAGTGTTAGCCCGCTTACTCTGTGCCCATAACATAGCCTATAACTTCGTGCAAACATATTAAATTACAGTTAAAATTTCAGTTGAACATATTACAATTTAAGCTAACATTACATACTTACCAAAGCCTAAAGAAACACTTAGTCAGTGTTAGCCCGCTTACTCTGTGCCCATAACATAGCCTATAACTTCGTGCAAACATATTAAATTACAGTTAAAATTTCAGTTGAACATATTACAATTTAAGCTAACATTACATACTTACCAAAGCCTAAAGAAACACTTAGTCAGTGTTAGCCCGCTTCGCTTACTCTGTGCCCATAACATAGCCTATAACTTCGTGCAAACATATTAAATTACAGTTAAAATTTCAGTTGAACATATTACAATTTAAGCTAACATTACATACTTACCAAAGCCTAAAGAAACACTTAGTCAGTGTTAGCCCGCTTCGCTTACTCTGTGCCCATAACATAGCCTATAACTTCGTGCAAACATATTAAATTACAGTTAAAATTTCAGTTGAACATATTACAATTTAAGCTAACATTACATACTTACCAAAGCCTAAAGAAACACTTAGTCAGTGTTAGCCCGCTTACTCTGTGCCCATAACATAGCCTATAACTTCATGCAAACATATTAAATTACAGTTAAAATTTCAGTTGAACATATTACAATTTAAGCTAACATTACATACTTACCAAAGCCTAAAGAAACACTTAGTCAGTGTTAGCCCGCTTACTCTGTGCCCATAACATAGCCTATAACTTCGTGCAAACATATTAAATTACAGTTAAAATTTCAGTTGAACATATTACAATTTAAGCTAACATTACATACTTACCAAAGCCTAAAGAAACACTTAGTCAGTGTTAGCCCGCTTACTCTGTGCCCATAACATAGCCTATAACTTCGTGCAAACATATTAAATTACAGTTAAAATTTCAGTTGAACATATTACAATTTAAGCTAACATTACATACTTACCAAAGCCTAAAGAAACACTTAGTCAGTGTTAGCCCGCTTCGCTTACTCTGTGCCCATAACATAGCCTATAACTTCGTGCAAACATATTAAATTACAGTTAAAATTTCAGTTGAACATATTACAATTTAAGCTAACATTACATACTTACCAAAGCCTAAAGAAACACTTAGTCAGTGTTAGTCCGCTTCGCTTACTCTGTGCCCATAACATAGCCTATAACTTCGTGCAAACATATTAAATTACAGTTAAAATTTCAGTTGAACATATTACAATTTAAGCTAACATTACATACTTACCAAAGCCTAAAGAAACACTTAGTCAGTGTTAGCCCGCTTACTCTGTGCCCATAACATAGCCTATAACTTCGTGCAAACATATTAAATTACAGTTAAAATTTCAGTTGAACATATTACAATTTAAGCTAACATTACATACTTACCAAAGCCTAAAGAAACACTTAGTCAGTGTTAGCCCGCTTACTCTGTGCCCATAACATAGCCTATAACTTCGTGCAAACATATTAAATTACAGTTAAAATTTCAGTTGAACATATTACAATTTAAGCTAACATTACATACTTACCAAAGCCTAAAGAAACACTTAGTCAGTGTTAGCCCGCTTACTCTGTGCCCATAACATAGCCTATAACTTCGTGCAAACATATTAAATTACAGTTAAAATTTCAGTTGAACATATTACAATTTAAGCTAACATTACATACTTACCAAAGCCTAAAGAAACACTTAGTCAGTGTTAGCCCGCTTACTCTGTGCCCATAACATAGCCTATAACTTCGTGCAAACATATTAAATTACAGTTAAAATTTCAGTTGAACATATTACAATTTAAGCTAACATTACATACTTACCAAAGCCTAAAGAAACACTTAGTCAGTGTTAGCCCGCTTCGCTTACTCTGTGCCCATAACATAGCCTATAACTTCATGCAAACATATTAAATTACAGTTAAAATTTCAGTTGAACATATTACAATTTAAGCTAACATTACATACTTACCAAAGCCTAAAGAAACACTTAGTCAGTGTTAGCCCGCTTCGCTTACTCTGTGCCCATAACATAGCCTATAACTTCGTGCAAACATATTAAATTACAGTTAAAATTTCAGTTGAACATATTACAATTTAAGCTAACATTACATACTTACCAAAGCCTAAAGAAACACTTAGTCAGTGTTAGCCCGCCTGGCTTACTCTGTGCCCATAACATAGCCTATAACTTCGTGCAAACATATTAAATTACAGTTAAAATTTCAGTTGAACATATTACAATTTAAGCTAACATTACATACTTACCAAAGCCTAAAGAAACACTTAGTCAGTGTTAGCCCGCTTCGCTTACTCTGTGCCCATAACATAGCCTATAACTTCGTGCAAACATATTAAATTACAGTTAAAATTTCAGTTGAACATATTACAATTTAAGCTAACATTACATACTTACCAAAGCCTAAAGAAACACTTAGTCAGTGTTAGCCCGCTTACTCTGTGCCCATAACATAGCCTATAACTTCGTGCAAACATATTAAATTACAGTTAAAATTTCAGTTGAACATATTACAATTTAAGCTAACATTACATACTTACCAAAGCCTAAAGAAACACTTAGTCAGTGTTAGCCCGCTTACTCTGTGCCCATAACATAGCCTATAACTTCGTGCAAACATATTAAATTACAGTTAAAATTTCAGTTGAACATATTACAATTTAAGCTAACATTACATACTTACCAAAGCCTAAAGAAACACTTAGTCAGTGTTAGCCCGCTTTGCTCTGTGCCCATAACATAGCCTATAACTTCGTGCAAACATATTAAATTACAGTTAAAATTTCAGTTGAACATATTACAATTTAAGCTAACATTACATACTTACCAAAGCCTAAAGAAACACTTAGTCAGTGTTAGCCCGCTTCGCTTACTCTGTGCCCATAACATAGCCTATAACTTCGTGCAAACATATTAAATTACAGTTAAAATTTCAGTTGAACATATTACAATTTAAGCTAACATTACATACTTACCAAAGCCTAAAGAAACACTTAGTCAGTGTTAGCCCGCTTCGCTTACTCTGTGCCCATAACATAGCCTATAACTTCGTGCAAACATATTAAATTACAGTTAAAATTTCAGTTGAACATATTACAATTTAAGCTAACATTACATACTTACCAAAGCCTAAAGAAACACTTAGTCAGTGTTAGCCCGCTTACTCTGTGCCCATAACATAGCCTATAACTTCATGCAAACATATTAAATTACAGTTAAAATTTCAGTTGAACATATTACAATTTAAGCTAACATTACATACTTACCAAAGCCTAAAGAAACACTTAGTCAGTGTTAGCCCGCTTACTCTGTGCCCATAACATAGCCTATAACTTCGTGCAAACATATTAAATTACAGTTAAAATTTCAGTTGAACATATTACAATTTAAGCTAACATTACATACTTACCAAAGCCTAAAGAAACACTTAGTCAGTGTTAGCCCGCTTACTCTGTGCCCATAACATAGCCTATAACTTCGTGCAAACATATTAAATTACAGTTAAAATTTCAGTTGAACATATTACAATTTAAGCTAACATTACATACTTACCAAAGCCTAAAGAAACACTTAGTCAGTGTTAGCCCGCTTCGCTTACTCTGTGCCCATAACATAGCCTATAACTTCGTGCAAACATATTAAATTACAGTTAAAATTTCAGTTGAACATATTACAATTTAAGCTAACATTACATACTTACCAAAGCCTAAAGAAACACTTAGTCAGTGTTAGCCCGCTTCGCTTACTCTGTGCCCATAACATAGCCTATAACTTCGTGCAAACATATTAAATTACAGTTAAAATTTCAGTTGAACATATTACAATTTAAGCTAACATTACATACTTACCAAAGCCTAAAGAAACACTTAGTCAGTGTTAGCCCGCTTCGCTTACTCTGTGCCCATAACATAGCCTATAACTTCATGCAAACATATTAAATTACAGTTAAAATTTCAGTTGAACATATTACAATTTAAGCTAACATTACATACTTACCAAAGCCTAAAGAAACACTTAGTCAGTGTTAGCCCGCTTACTCTGTGCCCATAACATAGCCTATAACTTCGTGCAAACATATTAAATTACAGTTAAAATTTCAGTTGAACATATTACAATTTAAGCTAACATTACATACTTACCAAAGCCTAAAGAAACACTTAGTCAGTGTTAGCCCGCTTCGCTTACTCTGTGCCCATAACATAGCCTATAACTTCGTGCAAACATATTAAATTACAGTTAAAATTTCAGTTGAACATATTACAATTTAAGCTAACATTACATACTTACCAAAGCCTAAAGAAACACTTAGTCAGTGTTAGCCCGCTTCGCTTACTCTGTGCCCATAACATAGCCTATAACTTCGTGCAAACATATTAAATTACAGTTAAAATTTCAGTTGAACATATTACAATTTAAGCTAACATTACATACTTACCAAAGCCTAAAGAAACACTTAGTCAGTGTTAGCACGCTTACTCTGTGCCCATAACATAGCCTATAACTTCGTGCAAACATATTAAATTACAGTTAAAATTTCAGTTGAACATATTACAATTTAAGCTAACATTACATACTTACCAAAGCCTAAAGAAACACTTAGTCAGTGTTAGCCCGCTTACTCTGTGCCCATAACATAGCTCGTGCAAACATATTAAATTACAGTTAAAATTTCAGTTGAACATATTACAATTTAAGCTAACATTACATACTTACCAAAGCCTAAAGAAACACTTAGTCAGTGTTAGCCCGCTTCGCTTACTCTGTGCCCATAACATAGCCTATAACTTCGTGCAAACATATTAAATTACAGTTAAAATTTCAGTTGAACATATTACAATTTAAGCTAACATTACATACTTACCAAAGCCTAAAGAAACACTTAGTCAGTGTTAGCTCGCTTACTCTGTGCCCATAACATAGCCTATAACTTCGTGCAAACATATTAAATTACAGTTAAAATTTCAGTTGAACATATTACAATTTAAGCTAACATTACATACTTACCAAAGCCTAAAGAAACACTTAGTCAGTGTTAGCCCGCTTACTCTGTGCCCATAACATAGCCTATAACTTCATGCAAACATATTAAATTACAGTTAAAATTTCAGTTGAACATATTACAATTTAAGCTAACATTACATACTTACCAAAGCCTAAAGAAACACTTAGTCAGTGTTAGCCCGCTTCGCTTACTCTGTGCCCATAACATAGCCTATAACTTCGTGCAAACATATTAAATTACAGTTAAAATTTCAGTTGAACATATTACAATTTAAGCTAACATTACATACTTACCAAAGCCTAAAGAAACACTTAGTCAGTGTTAGCCCGCTTACTCTGTGCCCATAACATAGCCTATAACTTCGTGCAAACATATTAAATTACAGTTAAAATTTCAGTTGAACATATTACAATTTAAGCTAACATTACATACTTACCAAAGCCTAAAGAAACACTTAGTCAGTGTTAGCCCGCTTCGCTTACTCTGTGCCCATAACATAGCCTATAACTTCGTGCAAACATATTAAATTACAGTTAAAATTTCAGTTGAACATATTACAATTTAAGCTAACATTACATACTTACCAAAGCCTAAAGAAACACTTAGTCAGTGTTAGCCCGCTTCGCTTACTCTGTGCCCATAACATAGCCTATAACTTCGTGCAAACATATTAAATTACAGTTAAAATTTCAGTTGAACATATTACAATTTAAGCTAACATTACATACTTACCAAAGCCTAAAGAAACACTTAGTCAGTGTTAGCCCGCTTCGCTTACTCTGTGCCCATAACATAGCCTATAACTTCGTGCAAACATATTAAATTACAGTTAAAATTTCAGTTGAACATATTACAATTTAAGCTAACATTACATACTTACCAAAGCCTAAAGAAACACTTAGTCAGTGTTAGCCCGCTTACTCTGTGCCCATAACATAGCCTATAACTTCGTGCAAACATATTAAATTACAGTTAAAATTTCAGTTGAACATATTACAATTTAAGCTAACATTACATACTTACCAAAGCCTAAAGAAACACTTAGTCAGTGTTAGCCCGCTTCGCTTACTCTGTGCCCATAACATAGCCTATAACTTCGTGCAAACATATTAAATTACAGTTAAAATTTCAGTTGAACATATTACAATTTAAGCTAACATTACATACTTACCAAAGCCTAAAGAAACACTTAGTCAGTGTTAGCCCGCTTACTCTGTGCCCATAACATAGCCTATAACTTCGTGCAAACATATTAAATTACAGTTAAAATTTCAGTTGAACATATTACAATTTAAGCTAACATTACATACTTACCAAAGCCTAAAGAAACACTTAGTCAGTGTTAGCCCGCTCGCTTACTCTGTGCCCATAACATAGCCTATAACTTCGTGCAAACATATTAAATTACAGTTAAAATTTCAGTTGAACATATTACAATTTAAGCTAACATTACATACTTACCAAAGCCTAAAGAAACACTTAGTCAGTGTTAGCCCGCTTACTCTGTGCCCATAACATAGCCTATAACTTCGTGCAAACATATTAAATTACAGTTAAAATTTCAGTTGAACATATTACAATTTAAGCTAACATTACATACTTACCAAAGCCTAAAGAAACACTTAGTCAGTGTTAGCCCGCTTACTCTGTGCCCATAACATAGCCTATAACTTCGTGCAAACATATTAAATTACAGTTAAAATTTCAGTTGAACATATTACAATTTAAGCTAACATTACATACTTACCAAAGCCTAAAGAAACACTTAGTCAGTGTTAGCCCGCTTCGCTTACTCTGTGCCCATAACATAGCCTATAACTTCGTGCAAACATATTAAATTACAGTTAAAATTTCAGTTGAACATATTACAATTTAAGCTAACATTACATACTTATCAAAGCCTAAAGAAACACTTAGTGTTAGCCCGCTTCGCTCGCCCTCGCTGCACTCGGGCTTGCTCCGCTCCCCTCCCTGCCCCCTATTCCCACCCGCCCCCATGACTTCTCCTTTTATTCTAACCCCTAATCACCTGACCAGTAATCCAACCCCAAATTCCCTAATAACTAGCCCAACCCACTCATCCTACCTCCCCCCACCCCCCAATCCAATTATATCCCACACTGATCCCACTCCTAAAACACATTCCCAGGCAACACAACACTACCCTGACACACAACCAACCAGGAATCCTAGTTGTACTTCTCACTCAAAGTAGTATCATGTTACCCACACTCACATCCCTATCACTAGCTCTACTATCGCTAACCTTCCTAACTTCCTTACAAACAGATCTACTGTTGCACAAATGCTATCACACTACCCACACTAGCCCACCCTCTCAAACTCACTCACACTTCTACATCTGCCCTACAATCATAAATCTTACAACTACATATTACTCACTAACAAAAATTACACCATCTCATCACACTAAGAAAAACTCTCATAGACCAAGCTCGCAAACAATTAATATTAAAAAACACATACTGACACTCCTACAAATTCTGCTAACCTCTGGTGACATTCACCCAAATCCAGGTCCCCTCTCAGCTAGACAAACATCTGACCTGCTAATCCTAAATCTCAACATAAGAAGTATTACCAATAAGCTAACAGACCTACATGCATTCATAGCCCACTACAACCCTGATATACTCGCCATTACAGAAACCTGGCTTACACCCAGTATCCAAGATGAAGTCTTTCTTCCCCCAGGGTATAATACACTTAGATCTGATAGAACAAACAGGAAAGGAGGAGGAGTAGCCATTCTCTTTAAAAACACCCTTAACCTCCAGCTCCTGCACACCACACCACCCACTTTTCAAACTGCTGAAGTCCTGTTTTCTGTCCTGTCCATAAGAAACACCAAGAAGATTAATATAATATGCTGCTATATACCTCCAGGCAACAACTCGTTCATAATAGAAGACATCCTACACTGGACAAAGGACAATCTACCTCAGGAAACGATCCTACTAGGAGACCTTAACACTGACTGGGCAACCTGTAACTCCAGCAGCCCCTCTACACATATCAATCTATATGGGTTCTCTCAACTAATTAAAGAACCAACTAGAATAGATGAGAAAACAAAGAGAGAATCCATACTGGACTGGACACTAACCAACTATCCCAAACAAAACTATACAGTAGGCTGCCTCCCAGATGACTTAAGTGATCATCTCCCCACCTTCCTACTCCAGAAACACTCCAATCTCCCCAAACCAGTAGTCTACAAATTTGTACAAGATGACAGTAACCTTACCCCACGATACCTAAATACTGTCCTAAGCCACTGCAACTGGGAACCACTACGCACACTCGGGTTAGACCAGGCAGTAGACTACTTCAATACAACCTTCTCTAACATCCTTAATAGTCTAGCTCCCAGCAGAAAGATCAGAGTTAAAGCCAACTATGCACCCTGGCTAAACAGAGACACCAGAGCCTTACTAAAAGCTAGAGATAAAGCCTGGAAAATCTGGAAAACTGACAAAACCCCTAGCTCCAGACAATACTATCAACAGCTTAGGAACAAAGCCAAGGCTGAATCCAAAATAAACAAACAAAACTATTTTCTTAGCGCCCAAAGGAAATATTCAAATAGTCCACAAAAATTCTGACATGCCATTAACTCCCTACTAAAGCCAGGCAAAACCACAACCCCAGCACCCATCTCTACTAACAATACCCTAGACACAGCTTCTCAATTTAATAACCATTTTACTAAATCCATCTTGGCCCTGTCCAGTCAAATAACCAAAAACAGTCTACCTCAGTCACAACATAACCTATTCCACACCACCCCCTCTTTCAGCCTATCACCAGTGCCCACCTCAACTATCAAAAAACTCCTCCTAAAACTAAAGCCAACCACACTAGCAGCTAATAACATACTTGCTGCATACCTAAAATGGCTAGTGACTCCTTATCATATCCTGTCTCCATCCTTATCAACTGCTCCATACTAGAATCCTACATACCCAAACTCTGTAAAGTATCTCGCATCATTCCTCTCCATAAAGGAGGTAATTCTTATGAATTCTCCAACTACCGACCTATTGCCATCCTATGCCCCTTATCCAAAATTCTTGAGAAATGCATCCACTTGCAAGTGATGACATTTCTTAACACACACAATCTACTATCTACAACACAACACGGTTTCCGTCCACATCACAGCACTACCACAGCCCTTTTATCTTTCACTAATTATATAAACCTTCACAGGAATGATAACAAATATGTATCAGCCATTTTCCTAGACCTCTCAAAAGCATTTGATATGGTCTCCCACTCCATTCTACTAGACTCACTAACATCATTATCCTTCACCTCCTCTACTATAGCCTGGTTCAGAAGCTACTTGTCTGACAGGCAACAATCAGTCCAGTGGAAAGGAACTCTGTCTACACAACTTCCAGCCACCATAGGTGTCCCACAGGGCTCTATACTGGGCCCGCTGTTGTTCTCTATTTTCACAAATAACCTCAAATGCTCTACACAACATGCCACACTCATACAATATGCAGATGATTCAACTCTGATCTGCTCCGCCTCATCTCCCACCACCCTACGTACACTCACTCAAGATACCTTTATCTCAGTAGAAAATGGATATCTGGGATCCAACTAATTCTAAATCCCAAAAGACAAAACTGCTACTATTTACCCCTAATAGATAAAAACCCTCTCCTTTACCATAACCTCTAATGACGGCACCACCATCTCCCCTTCTAACCACACCAAACTTCTGGGCATTGAAATAGACAATAATCTCCACTTTGATGTTCACATCTCACATACCATAAAACTAGTGCACAAAAAACTAGGCTCCCTATACAGGCACAAGTCCTTTCTCTCACAAAAAGCAAGAGTCACTCTTGCACAAAGCCACCTCCTCTCAACTCTATTATACGCAGCACCAATCTTTACCCAAATCAGACAATGTGACCTAGACAAACTAGAATCATGCTACAATAAAATAGCCAAGTTTGCTACTAACTCAACCTATAGAACCCATCACTGTGCTGCACTAAAAGAACTAAAATGGCTTGAGCTACCACAGCTACTTAACTATCACCAGCTGGGCACAGCCTACAATATTCTCAAATATCCTGAAAAAACCCTCATTATCCAACCTACTTACTATCTATACTACAAACCGATACCTAAGATCCAGTGAAAAATCTCTCCTCTCCATCACCAAGGCTAACAATAATGCAGGGAAAGCGCTCTACTCCCACACCGTTGCCAGAAATTGGAACTCTCTTCCCTATCTGTGTCCACTGCACCCTCCACATCCATATTCAAAAACTCCCTCAAATCGCACCTTCTTAGTACATGGTTATGCCCTTGTATCACATAACCCTACCCATACTACTATTAACTCCCCAAATTCCTCTCTGATCACATGCTGGAGCTCTGATCCCCTGTAGGCTTGGTCATCTGAAAGGGTACTTTTAACTGTAGAATCTTACTTGATATATTTTCTTTTCTTACCAAAGTATGACTGACATTGTCTTTTTACCCATGTTCTATATCTTTTACCTGGAGTGTTTTTTATTAATTCTTGTTATATTACTATGCTCAGCATACATGATGTAACCTGTTTTGTGTATTATGCTGGATGTACTGTATTTGTATAACTTGATGTTGGAGCTTTTCTCCCCGGGCCTCCGCTGAAAATGGACCTGGTCCAGTCGGAATTTCCCGGTTAACAAATGTAAAATAAAAATAAATATCTCATGAGACATGGTGATTTATATGGCATGTCCACCTGGCACATACCAGTTATATACAGGCATGTCCAACCAGCACGTACCAGTGCTATTGCCTGTCTATATGATGACTATGCTGTACATGTGGCAATAGAGCTATTGTCATGTACACAGTCAATGCACACCTCCCAACATACAACAGTACAGCCTGTGGGGGATGCACATATGCAGCCCTGCTGGGGGTTATACTGTCACCAACCCTGACTGCACCTGACAGTCATGTGGGGATGTGTAACATTCGCAACACACCCCACTCATCACATAGTCCCACATGATCCCCACCACAGGCCACACATACGGAGACACCTTGTGCAGTACCCCTCCATACTCTGTGTAGGCACCAATGGCAGCCCACATCGCCAAACACACCCACACCATCCTATAGCCCACAGACACGTGTGCCCATCACATACAGCCAATAGGATGTCATAACATACACAACACACCTGTCATAGGTGACTCTGTCGGCGGTCACACTGCTGTTCCACTCAGCAGGTTACACAAGGCGATAGTCACTTACATCCTGCTGTCGGGTAACTGGTTCTGCGACATAACGTATGCACCCATGCCACACCTCAGCAGGTACAATGTGACTGTCATTTTCCATGTTTGTGTGACTGAAGTTGTATCTCAGGGCACAGACTACGTGTGCAGGGACATGCAATAACCCACCAGTCTTGTAGCCCTGATGGTGTGGTTCGAGCCCTGGGGAGCATTTTGCAGTCATCTGGACCTGTTACCACTGTACAAGTTGCCCATGCTTCTGCTGTCATTCCACAGGCGTCTGGTATCTGTCCACTTTGACAGACCTGGTCAAACAACATGATGCTTTGGCACAGTTGACCTGCACCTGCCAGCCCTGGGAGTACGGATCACATGTTGGACTCTTGCCGCTTTTATACTGCCTGTCTTGCACAGTGTCCAATAACAGTCACCTCCAGAATGGGAACTGGCTAGGGAAACATGTGGTCATGTAACACAATGCTTGACATCATCCTCTGTGATGCACGCAGGCAAGGCACACCTGATACTGCACCACTTCAATATCTCTGCAGTGACTGGGACCTGCCGCTAGGCTCTGCAGAGCACACCTGCAATGACTGGTTATAGACAGACCGTACCTCTCAGGCACGTACCTGGACTGGCACACCCACAGCTGAGGTGTACCCATATTCCACTATGTTGTACACACATCCCGGCTGGTTACTTAGCACAATGCATCACAGGTGCTCCACGTGCAATTTACTGTGTCCGGAACTGCTATACACAGTGTTACAGGCTGCGGATTCAACATACCCCATGGTTAACAGACCTCATTTCATGGTGTACTGGACAGTTGGGCTCATACTGCTGCTACTGATGTGAGACTGACAGTAACCCACACTTAACTGTGTTAGCCACACATGTACTGACACATTAGGTGTACACTGTCCGTGAGTCATAACCTCCGCTCGGCTGGATCAACCCATACACACCACCTCCAGGACCAACAGTATCCTTGACATGGACACTACCAACATGTGACTGCTGTTCCACACCTGGGGTTATCCCCTCATTGGTGGAATCCAAGCATATGCTACTCACCCTTGTTAGCCACATACCGGCACCACACACTTCACGGCATACACAGTACAAGAGTACTACAACACCTACTACAGATGTCTTATGACAGCGGTAGTTGACGTCATGTCACACGTGCAGGTGGACAATGCACATACAAATGCTGAGACATACCCCAGTGCACTTCATTAGCACATACACGACAAAATGGATCATGCTATTCCACACAGAGCCATGATAGTACACAGCAGATAACAGACGTCACTCTGGGGGTGCAGTTCCTAACAGTTCCATGGACATACTTTACAACAACAGGTGGGGGCTGTTGCACAGTGGTGTACATTCCCATGGGTGGGGTAACTCACTGGTCAGCCTCGGTAGGGCCACGGGATCCCTCATCACATACTCCATAACTAGCTACTTACAGATTACTGCGACACATTCCGAGATGTACCACAAGGCATTATGATGGTATGTCAGTAGTCATATGCGATACCCACATCTGCTCACACATACAACTGTCACTCTGCATCATGACAGAAACAGGTGATGTTGGCAACATGCTGTCTGATGGCTTCAATGCTAACATTACACCCTCTCTCTCCCTACGGGGCCACATTCCTTGCAGGAACATTGCGGTGTCCCTGCGGTCACACCTACACAGTACTGACCTGCACTCTATATGTCCTGGGACACTGGCCCCTTGTCACCCTACAACATCCTAGGCTGTGATGTCCACAAACCTCTGAACGACATGTCTCCCCACTGGGACACCATATTCAGTAATAGCCTTGTACCAGACATTGTGGCCCCTGACTGGCACACAGCAACAGTTACACTCCACACAGGTGGTGCCGCAATGCACAACTGGGACTATTGCCCTACACACCTGACTGGACTGTTCTGCACGGCTATAGGGCACATCATCATGGACATCATTCGCTGAAACTTTGTTGTGCTCCAGTCCTTTGATGCCAGCCGGGTTTGTCTTGTTGGGGCCACAGCATGCCTCCTACACCTGGTGAACTCCTTTCATACAGTGACCAGAGTAGATGATGACGACACGGGGGTCCACACAGCCTACAATGTCCTTTCGCTGGCTTTCAGCACCGTTCTCCATTCTGGTATTGACAACATACACATCCACCTGCACATCAAAGCATATGTTTCAGGATGTTATGCAAAGTGGCTAATGGACGGGACACACACACACTGAGGGTAGCATACCATATCACATACTGCATTTCAGTTACACTTGGCATACCACAGTCCTCAGTCATGGGGCCCTCATGTTAGGTACATGCTTCCCTGAGGTACAGCCTACCACAGAGGGACCTTCCCTGCCTAGATTTACAGACCACTGCATACCAAGCACCGTTGTTGATCCACCAGCTGATACTGACCCCATCCATATGGGTGTCACTGTGACGGATACCTGATATGAACATCATGGCCTCAACCTGCATGACACTAGGTATGAACGTCACCTTTGCAGTACACCATCCACCCACTGGTTATCACATAGGTGTTAGTCCCCTACATACATGTCACATTGTACATGTTCGTACTACACATGTATGTCGCACACACTCCTGTGATTACCACATTGCCACTGTGGCGTGGATATCCTTCTACATGTCCACACTTGTCTGTACTGGGTGTATAGCTGGTGCATAGGCACCCATTGTACCTCTGAACACCAGACTTCTACACACATTCAAGGGTACAACACCCCGCTTAGGGTGTACCTTACACAACAGCTACAGCTTTACATAACATGACATTAACACGCCATGACGTTTATTGAGCTATGACAGTTAAAGTATGCGGCTGAAGTACAGACACCACGTCTGTACACATTTGCGGACTACATACTCAGGGGTGACCTCTGCTGCAAAGACAGGGCCCATGTCTGCAACTATGTTAATGGAAATACTCCGCATACGCGACATAAACAATAGCCACTGTGAGCATCATGCTCATGGATATGTGCACACACGCAACAATGTGTGGGATGTGCTTGGGGGTTGCATTCCCAGACCGGACACTCACCATGCTTTGGAACAAGATTCCTATGTACATCACGCAGGGACACTCAGTAGCACTGTTCATGTGATACCTCACTTGGTGGATGGTGGACACATGTACGCCAGGGATCACTGCAGTGGCTGTACTGTGCAGAGATGCAGGTTACACATGGCTCTTCTGTTCACAGGACACTACCCTAGAGAGGTGCCACTGGTGTGAACACTGTAGTTGTTGTTACACATAGACTCGCCAGACTGCATGGTACCCCACTATGAACCTGTGGAGCTATTACATGTCCTTTGTGCATGGTTACTGGAGTAGCCCTTCCATTTAGATTAGTTGTCACGCTATTACAATGTCCCATGACTACAGGCCATATGTATCCTGTTATTGTACATGCCAACCATGTTCTTGTTTGTCTGTCACATCTCTTCTGCTATTCTAGTATGGGAGAAATGTTTGCATCCTTTGCAAATGAACAGAGTGGTCTACATTATTTATTTCATCATAACTGTTTATAAATAAATTAATTAACTACTACTCACATCACTATACGATACCTTTGGTATGCATAATATGCCTGTTCTCCTGTGTAGCATATCTGACATATCAATCTACTATACTATACATTACACATATTTTACATGGTATCCCATAATGCAAAGCATACTTGCACAGCGGGACCACCTTAGACATGTCATTGTCGTTATATGCCCATACACATGTGTACTGTTACAGTATATCCACATATACTATCCCCTGCTATGGCACGTACTTGTTGGACATACCCTGCCACTGACGGTGGGTCGTATGGCATTGTTCTGTTTAAAGCCCTCATGTTGCAACCCTTGTGGTGTCTGTGCTGTTTACCTTGTGGCCCACTGCTGGACGCACAACTTCTACAAGCGTTAGTATGATCAGCAAGACATCACTACATAAATACCATTTCCCACTTTATGCATTGCGGACACTTTTACTTACTGCAAACCAGGCTATACATACACTGACATAAGTTAATACAGAACATGCTATACATACAGTTACATACCGAGTGTTCTACATACCTTGATATTGTTCCGGTATTTCATCTCTATCTCGCTCTTCTGTATCACTCTTTAAACTGTTTTACAGTATGAGCATACGGTTTGCATATCTGGCAAGTCATCCTTATTTACGTCGATACCTGCAACATGTGGTTTACTGCCACCAATTGGTGTTTCTGTGTGACTAATTACGTGCACTTCAGCTGTGCAGCTACTCCAGTCGCCAATTACGTGGCAACAGTGGGGTATAATTGAATTCTCCACTTGGGCATTTACCATTTGCCCTACCTTTGGGGAGACAGCCTGTATTGTGTTTTGTTGTGTGCAATTGCAACTGCTATGTGTGGAGCCAAGTGTAGTTTGGAGTCATGTCCCCCATGGATTGTGTGTGACGGCTTGAGTATGTGGTTCTACATGTGACTGTACCTGTCATCACACCCGTCTGATAACGGACTATTGCAAACAACACCTGTAACATCACCGTTTGTTCCATTATACAACGGATACAATTTTGCATGGCGCCTTTAAATATGTTTCTCACAAGGTATGTTAATGGTTCAGCAGATGTAATTGACTAACTGGATGTTTGTGCTGTAATTAAAGTCTGTATTGCTATTGTTTCCAGTGTGGGGGATGTAGGCGGGTGTACTTAGCATATACAGTTTGTGGGGCTTGCATTTCTACATAGTCCATATATATGTGTGGGGGCTCCTTCCCTAATTAAAGAGGTATCACTTAGTAGACTTCTGTTACGGGATTTTACTTTGGGCCGTTGTTTACTGGTTTCTATATGGTATGCAGGTGAGGTTGATACTTCCATACCACTGGATGTACGGCGATATGTGCAGGGATATTTCTAAATGACAGCTATCCCGTGTATGTCTGTCCTAGATATTTGCAGTCATTGCAGTGGTGTTGGTGTCTGACCCTCTGTGGCATGGCTTGCCGCCTTTTCATATGGCCATAGTTGGACACTTGCAGATCACATAGTGGTGTTTACAGGCTGACATATAACCACGGTCAGTACACAGGATAGCACATACTTATATCCTCATTACATACCTATTACTCTTGGACTTTGCCTACTTATCAGTTTGCATGTAACATTTCCGTTTCTTACATACAGGCATGACTATTTCCTGCAACTATTGCATAATATTTGGGACATACTAATGTCCTAAATTCTCGGACAGTTGCCCTTTGTAATGTTTCATGTCAGGACACACCTGCCCAGGGAGGGGCTATCCCTCCCAATATGGGACAGGTGTTTACCGCATGCCTAGTGCTAGCTATACCCGCACCTACCGTAATCATCTACCTCCGAGTTGGCACCTACATTACACGATGCGGACACACACACACACACATTACAGTCACATGGAAACACATATGGCACTCTCAACACACACATACACAGGCTACATCACTCACAAACACAGTTGTACATGGTACCTACGTGGACCGCACCGCTGGCAGCGGTGACTACATGTCCTTACTATCGTCATATAGCTCGCGGTTCTACTGTTATATATATACATATCTCTGACAGGGGTGGTCACAGGCACTCTACACCTTTTATTGTGTGTTTGTCGGTGTATACTGTGTTTCCTGGACTCCGCACGTTTGTGTCTGTACCTGTCACATTACACACCTGCCATAGGTTAGGATTACGACCCGTCCCACTTTGCGAGGGACAGTCCCGCTTTGTGCAGTTGTGTCCTGCAAAATATTTGTGAACATGGCAAATGTCCTGCGACTTTGGGACAAACATATTCCCTATAGTTTATGTAATAGTTGCATACAACACTTATTCTGTATCTGAACCACCTACATGTTACAGAACATGCAACACGTACCTACGACCATTACTAGAATAAGCTTTTATCTATGCAAAACACTGACGTTCTGGTTTTTGTACTGGCCGGGTGTATGTGTCAGCCTGCAGACATCCGGCATATGTCCCACATTGGTCATTTGAAATGTGGCAACCCTACCGTATGTACATCTTGGCTAGCAATAGTGTTGGGTGATTGTATACATGATTGCCTGTTCGAATCCTGGCAGTGGTCATTTTACCCTTCAGAGCAAGCGCTATTTGTTCAGGGGTGACTAATGCTGGTTTCACCTGTTCTGTACATCATTGACCGTGATCTGCACAGTGATCGGTGAAGCTTAGCCCTGTTTCACGCATATCCGTATAGTCGTATTTAAACATCGCTTACCAGCAGTGGGCAATGCATATTCCCGCTAACTTGTGCTACACATATTCTGATGACCTGCATCAGGAATGCATTACCCGTGCCGTCGGGATTACGTTACATCCCTTGCAGGACGTGGGACCAGGAACATACACGACGGTCACTGCATATACCACTTGGACATCTGGGGGTTGTATACATATTATGTCATTTTGTATGTGGAGTACACTACAGCAGTTACTCCACACTGCACTCACATGGATAACTCCGTTAGTTTACATATTGATGAGTTCAGTTAATGGTATGTCCATGTGATGTTTACTGGATGTACTCCGGCATTGGGTATGTATATCACAATGAGCTACACCCGATAATGTGCTACACCTTCATATGACCGTGGGTGCAGCATGCTGGGGTGACGAATACCTGTCATGGGTACATCCCCTGCCTTGACACAACATCCATGATTACATTATGTGGAGCCCCTCATTAACGCAGCGGGGAATCCATGCTGAGTGTGTGAAGGACAGTGCTTACACACATGTGCTCCCATGATTGCCTCTGCTCCAGTAAGCGACAGTTGCTTACTCAATGTTGTGGCGATGGGAGACACTGTTTGCCCCGTTTGGTGTTGTGCCTCTGACAATCGGGCGTGTACCTATCGATGTACCTGAGAACCTATACACACAGCACCAACAGATGCTGATAGGCGCATGTACTGCAGGTGTTGACATTCTGTGTTCCAATGGCTGTTGCATGTACAATGTTTGAGGGCTGCCTATGTAGGATTCCACAGTGGGCCACCTATACATCACAATTTACAGGTGGTCGTGTTTGTGTGCCATCCATTTTACTGTGTGTGCAGGTGGAGAGGGGTGTCAGTCTGTGGGGGCCTACACTGTCAGGGTATGTGCTATACGTTCCCTCTTTGCCAAGGTGTAGGCATATTGGGCACACCTCCATCTGCCTACTGGGGCTGGCACAGTGTGTCCGTGGTCTGGATCCCTCTGTTCCTGTGTTGGCCTTAGCAATTGCGGTGGGCTGTGAGGCCCTCCCCCATTTTGACCCTGCTGCAGCTGTTTCCGCAGGATCATATTATGTAGCATGGCACATACTATGAAGATGTGGGCACACGTACCTGGAGAGTACTGCAAGGCTCCACCAGATGTGTCCAAGCACTGGAACCATGATTTCAGCATCCCGAACACATGCTCTATGATGATTCTGGTTTGTGCGTGTGCCTCATTATGGCATTCTTGCATTGGTGTGTGTGCATTTCTGATGGGGGTCATCATCCACAGCTCCAGTGCATAGCCAGCATCCCCCACAAGGTGGCCTTGTGGGATGTCCCCTCTGACAAATACCTGATACAGCTGTGAGGCATGCCAGATATGGGAGTCGTGGTAGCTTCCAGGCCTGCCAGCACAGACATCCATGATAATGCCCTGGGCATTGCACATGACCTGGCAGTTGATGGAGTGGAATCCCTTATGGTTTATGTAGCACGTACCATACTCACCGGGTGGTGACTTGATATGTATGTGCGTGCAGTCTATTGCACCCAGTACCTCCGGGTAGTTTGCCACACGGTGGAAGTAACGCATATTGCTGGCCAACTCTTCCCGAGTTCGGGGGAAGAATATCTGCTCATTGGCATGTGGTAACATGGCATCCAGGAACTGGTGTAGTACCCTGGATGTCGATGTCTGTGAGATCCCCATTATATCTCCAGTTGGCCTTTGAAAGGTACCTATGGCTAGTATTCACAAGCTTACACATACCTTTGTGTCAACTGGGATGGGTTCCCCTCTGTTGTTTCTGGTTCTCAGGCGTGGCCGGCACAGCTCTACTATTTGCTGTAAGATGTCCCTGTCCACCCTGTAACACTCTACTATCTCCAGATCATGTAGCCTCTGGTAGGTTACCCTTGGTCTGAACACTCTTCTCCTCCTGCGAGGCCTACAGTGGTTGTCGGCATCATCCTCCACAACACCGTCGGTCTGTAACACATGCTGATGTATCACAGCTATGGCAGCTCCCAACATGTACATTTTAAAAGTTCCCCATCTGTTTACACCTATGGTGCAGTGTTTGGGACTACACAGGTGTGTGTTGGGTGCTTTCACACTTTATACTATTTTGCTGTGAACACTGATGATGTCATAGGGTGTGTATGCACGTTCGTGGCTACAGGGGATCTTCTGTGTTTTATTACCGGAACCACTATTGTGCTGCCTTTGGTGTTGCATTACATTTGGCTGCCATATATTACCTCCTGCCATTCACTTTACATTTGTGCACGTTACACCTACCATTTGCTGGCATGCATCCAGCTGCCTGCTTTCATTTGTACTTCCCTAGACCTGGCTTATCTTGCGTAATGTGTTCTATTGCCGGTCTACTGTGGGTTTGCTTTGCTCTGCTATGACAGTTCTCCTATCTTTGCATTCCAATTCCTCCCCTCCTTTCTTTGCAATCCTATGCCTCCCCTATCCTGTTTTGCAGGTTTCTGCATGCAGGCTTGTCTACTGCCGTCGATTGACCGGCGTGAGTTGATTGGTGTTAATTGCTCAGTAGTACGCCAATTACCCTACTTCAGCATTTCCTTCTTTTCTTCCCCTGACCTTCCTGTTTGTGCTATTGTTCGCGGCGCGTGCATCCACTTACCGGGTTTCGGGCATGTTTTTATCCCCGTACACATGTGCTTTCAGGCACCATGTGTGCTCTCAGCTAAACGATTCTATACCTTCCTCCCCATCCCTGTCCTGCAGCTTTGCTTAGCAATGGCCAGGCCAGATTTGCATTGCTCCAATGTGCTTACTGATACGGTGGCACACCCCTCTGCTGATGTCATGTATCACCTCTGAGACACTCCTCGGTGTTATAGCGCTGCACCGTCTGGTACATCCTTCATCCGGTGGGACGTCTGCGATTCAGTATTACCTGCCTCATTTGCATGGCATTGACTACTAATTCATAGTTACAGTGCCGAACACTGTCGCAGGCCATTGGCAACCCTTGCACTTTGCTTGTGGTGTACCATGCCTACCATTGCGTATTATGGTGAAATCCTGATTTGTTTTACATTGCGATTTTATGACATTTGTATATATTTTCTTTGTATTCCTATTTGCACACACATGCCCTGCAGTTGTACTGTGCGTTACTGTGGACATGACATTAAATGTTGTTTTTTAGGTGTTGTGCATCTTTTCTTGTACCATTGGCTGTGTATTTAGCCATTGGCATATGTTAACTTTGTAATACATGAGTCTGGTCCATTTCCATAGCTCTGATGTTCTGTTTGGGAAAATGTAAACCGTGTTTTTTGGTTTACATTTCCATGGGCTTACACTACACCTGCACCACTTCTTGAATTGCTGTATGCCTTCATTAGCATGGTGCGACACTGTGCATGGGGTGATTTGCATACCTATGCCGAGGGCTGCGCAGATCTGGTGTACGCCGGTAGTGCACGTGGAATTGGTTCGTACCTGAATCGCTCGGCGGACATATTTGGCGTTATCCCGCATACGCTACGCCTGCGCCTGGCACAAGCTTCATGAATCCGGGGGAAGGTCTATTTTTATTATTTTCATGTAAAATGTTTGGATTTTTCATTTTTACCATGTTCTTTTGACTTTGGTTTTATTTCTAATAGTTTGGGTGCATTCTTACTTGGAACTCATATCAGACAGAGCTCTTTCCTTTGATCAATACATATACACTATTTCAAGAAAACGTTGTTTCATTGCACAGCTTATTGCTCAGAGTATGCCCTCTAGCACATGGTTATGATCATTCCTTTGCATTTACACTCATCACGCTGATCACTAGGTATAATACCCCTTTCTGTACACACATGTGCAAACATTTGAAACAACCTGAATGTGCACAGTGCTTGTTTCTTTCTAAAAAAATCAAACGCCAGAATTAACAAAAAAAAAAAAATGCAGATAATCTCAAAGTCTTGTCCCTCTGTAGGGTGCCATACTGGTTATTGATGGTTGACCTCTCCCTTAAGTACAAAGCCTAAGCAGACCCTATCATGTTAGACATATTGCACATTCATAAATATTGTCGGGGCCTAAACACCTACTCAAGAGTTTTAAATCTCTTTTATGAAATAAACAGAACACTTTGAAGGGCTAGATATGTATCACAGAGAATGTCGTTTATTTTGAATCATCTTTCTCTAAGTGTAAAACAAAGTACAAATGTAATCTGAAAGAATGGATGGGTAAATGCAAATTAGCTTCTGGTTTAGTGTCCATGCCCCTCAAGAACAGTGACAACATGTAAATGTTCTTTTCATCTCTAGGTTATTCATAATTACAATGTTTGTGTCTTTCGGCTTTTCCCAGTTAGGGGTCATCACAGCGGAACTCTGGTCCGCTAATGATTGGCAGTTGATTTTTACGTACTGGCTTGCCAGGCCTGACGCACAACCTTCAACGAAGGTATGCCCATGCATGCATGTCTCCACGCAGAAGACGCTCTAGCTGAGAATCGAACCAGACAGCGTCTTACTGTGAGGTGACAATGCTACAGCAGCACCACCACCACAGTGGTTATTTAATTACAATACAAGGACAAAAACTTCATGGTAATGTATGGATAGGCTTCTAAAGATCCACATAGATCAATGGCCTAGTAAGAATGAATGAACCTATGAAGTATGATTTACTACATTTTTTTTAAGATATGTAAACTGACAAGAAGTCAGTCTTTAATGACAAAGTATGTTTCATTAATTTTTTGATATTTGTTCTTTCTTATAAACAATTAAATGTATTGCTAGGTTTTCTATATATTTTTCCAAGAGAAACAAATAATGTTTTATTTGTAAAAAGTACATATTTTTTTCAGTATACCATTATGCATTTATTAGCCTTCTGTAAGCTGACACTGGAGCACTACTCAAGACAGATGGTACGAAAATGCAAAGCATGTTGCAGACAGTAGAAGTTAAGTCATGTGTGATAAGTATAAGATAAACAATGTTAATGATTCATAAAAAGTAAAACAGATATTTGCATTTTCATATGTTTATTGGTGAAAAAGCAAACTAGAATCTAAACTAAAAGTTTACAATAGTTAAACTGGTATTTGCCCTTTTTTAAAATTGTAATAACTGCATTTTTAGCAAATATATATATAAAGGTATACGAAATAGAATGCTTTGAAAAACAGCTATGCAAGACAAACACATTATTCTTTTCATCATTTCTTAAGTTTTTTTTAGAAGTGGGATTATTACTCCATAAGATGCATGATAACATTTGTGTAACAGAAGTGATGGCGTTTGCTGTCAAATTTCCTCTTCAGTCCAGTTTCACCGACAGCAGTAATATTTTTACAGAACAGCATTTTCCATTGATTTAGGAAATTGGCAGCCAGCCTCCCTGAACAGTATATCATTAATATAAAGGAGCAGGAAACTCAACATCCATCACTTACTATAAATACAATACTTCACATCCTTTATTGTAATATAAAAAAAGGTACATGAACCACTTACGTGAAGATGATTTCTCAGACAAAACTAGAGGTATGAACAGCTTTTTTTTTGTTTCTTTTATTTTTTTTTTATGAGAGGACTAAACTAAATAACCAGAAACGTCAAACACTAAATGTGTGTTATAAAAGTGTACAAAGTTAAAATGTAAACTTGCAGTTAAAGGAAAACATTCAGCATCAAGGAGCCTACTGGAAATGAAAAGCACAAAAATGAAAGCAGCTCTAATGAATTATAGAAAATTAAAGACACTACTGAAAACATTTACTGTCTGCATTCTGTCATTACAGTTGTAACATGGCAATTATGATTTTATCCACCATGTAATATTAATATCAGAAAAATATCATATTTACCTGATTTGCATGATGATACAGAACAAACCATACTGTTAAAAAGACATTGTTGGCAAACACTACTGTTGCTGTAGAAATATATATATAGGATTACATGCACCAATTAAACTGCATGGCTTATTAGACTGCCAGCCTACTAAATAATTAACTAAGGGCAATGTAGACTATATGCAGGCATCCAAACAGACTACTTGCTATCATGGGAACATGTTATTATTGGCCTCCCACTGATGAAAAAAATAAAATAATTATTTTGCTGAAATACTAACCCTAAGTTTAGTTGGCAAAGATATATCTATATCTATCCATCTGTATCTATCTATATCTATACGGTCTATACATATGCATACATATATATATATATATATATATATATATATATATATATATATATATATATATATATATAGTGTTACAGTTGGCCCTAATTATGCTACTGGATATTATGCCTCTGCATACCAGTGGAGAAGAATGTGTGTCATACACCACATGTCTGAAATCTATGACTGCCTTATATGAAATAGGCAATTCTGATCAGCAAATGAGTCTTTTTTTTTAACAAGAAACATCTTTATTGAATTACCATTTAGGGTACAAGAAATCATACATTTATATAAATGAAAACAAACCATATTTGCATATGTTTTAGATGCAAACATTATATATTACTTATAATCTTTTTTTTTTCCATAATAAATTTTTATTGAAATATATTTTCCAAAAACATTACAGAAATACAACAATAACACACACAACATAATAACTATAATAACTACTACACCATTTATACAATATCTACACATGAAATGCCCTATATTTAATATATTCCTAAAATCAGTATCATGCTAACTGTTTTGTAAATAGAGAAATATATAGTTCGTGGTAGTGTGTTATTTTTTTCACTATTGATTTCTTTTTTTTAATTAATACTTTCTTAAATTCTTTCATCTGTCACAATCAATTATTCGTTTAACATTATTGTTATTAACATTACTATTATAAAAGTCCTTATTATTAGAAGTTGATACCCAAATGATATTTAATTTTTTCTTTACATGTTAACTTCCCCATCCCATCAGGGCCAAAAGGTTTTGGGTGGGGTTCTTAATGGGAATTTGTTTTTTTTGTTAATTTTATAATTGAAACTACTGACTACTGAAAATTATGAGCTTTAATATCTTTTCACTTTCTGAAATGAAGTTTGGGTTGTAATAATAATATCATCGAATGCTGACATTAATATTTTATTCCTATAAATTATTGGTGCATTATGATACAAATTTTTAAGCTTGATATATAAAATAGGGTTCTAGATATAGGTTAAACAATAAAGGGGGGATGGACAACCAGGGACGAAGTACCATTTTTAATCTGTATACAACAAAATAATACCACCATCATATTGTGTTATTTGGATATAATGATGCTATGAAACTTTGTAGTCTATCCTATCTTTGTTCTTTTGATTTTTATAATATAGCCCCGCACTGTGTGTCTTGTCTTACCTTCTGATGTCACTAGCTCTCTAATCCAGTTCTTTTTCTAATATCATTCCATTGTTCATTCATCAAATGTGTTTCCTGTAGAAATCTAGTCTTGGTATCAAATAACAATATAAGAGGGATTATATGAATTTGATGTATTTGGACTGTACACTATATCTAATCTGGAAGCATTCCTACATCCGCCCCCTAACCAGTGCTCATTATGTACATAAACTTTAGAGAGAAGAGAGAAAAAAAAAAAAAAAAAATACATCATCTGACTACAGGAACATGCCAGTCTCAATAAACAGAATATTAGCCATCCACCCCATAAATGTAAAGCATATGGGTATTTCATCTGGAAAATTTGTAATTTATCAATCAATCATTTATAAGGTAAGATAAAAGACTACGAGCCTGCCTTACTTTGTAATGGTAAATCTTGAGCCAGAAATATTTTAACATTTTTTCAGCATCATTTAACAGTATTTTATGTGTGTATTGGCTGGTGCATGGCTGGTATACTGGATGTTTTTCGCTATAATAATATTATTTCTTCTAGACCTCTCTTCTAAATCAATAAGTTTTGTTTAAAGTTTATTTACATCCACATCACATACCTTTGATTTTACCTTTGATTTCCTTTGATTTTTTTGTTTTGTCCTTTATTTCATTCTTCTGGTCTCTCTTTTCTCTCAGTTCTGTTTGCAATTGATTAAACTCCAAATGTTTGTATTATTTTGTGAGGTGTCCTTGTGAGGTCAAGTCCTAGTAGTAGTAGTAAGCGTGTTTGATATCCTCCATGTTTAAATGCAGATTGAGATTAGTTTCTGTAGTTTCTGTTTTCTGTTGTTCCTGCTGTCTAATTTTTTTTGTTTTTTCGCAGTTCCATTTACTACTGGCAGTTCTAGTTCTGACAACTTGTCTTTAGTAGTAGTGTTTCCATGGTTCTTCCTTGTTGCAATTTGTTTCTCTTCAGAGCAAAGTAATCACTATCATCAATTTGATGTTTAAACCTCCTGATATATCCACAGATCAGAGATTTTCCCCGGGTTAATTGAAGAGCTGCAGTTTAGCAGTGTTTACAGCATGGCAGCCATCTTTGAATCCATATATTACTTATAATCTATCCAAGCATTGTCAGTCAAACATTATATAGTTCATTCAAATCATGCTTTCTTTTAAACTTTATTCCTCCTCCAAATATTATTCTGCCTACACTGTTCCCACAACTCCTATTTCTTTCCATGTAATTTAGTCCAATGCTTTTTCAAAGATCTCACCTCCAGTTGCTCTTTCTCAGCTACCACATTAACCACCACTAGCACAGCTGATCCAGACTGCAATTTCTTCTCCAGTAATTGTCCCTTTGGCAGCCACCAATCATATTCACTAAGGCCTTACTATGCCCAGGCAACTCCAACTCAGCATCACAGCTCAAAAAAATAATTTCTTCAGCACACCAATTTGCTCACTCCACATTTCTGACAGAGTAGTCCAAAGGGAAGCTTTAAAGTCTGCCAACTCATCACACTCCTAAAAATAATTTCCCAATTACTCCCTCCTCCCCATCACACCCGCAACATTCACTGTCTAACCGAGGAAGAATTCTTTGGAGTCCACTTAGGGTACAAAAAAGTCAGCAAATGAGTCTTGGAGACCAGAGGATGAGCGAAGAGCCACATAGATTGTGTGCCTGTTAACAGAACTGTACAGAATTGGAAAGTAGGAGAAAGAGAGAGCAGCTCAAAGAAACTGAGACATCTGTGAAGTTAAGATTTGAATGAAACAGCCCAAGAAGTGAGACTAGGAAGAAAGTGTTTGGATTTGCTTCAGTTTGATCCCCAGCTGTTGAACTTCAAAAAACAAAGTGAGGTAGTTTGGTTTATTATCTGTTATCTGTTATTTGCTTGGAACAGCGAATGTTTTCCCAGTGGTTAATGAAAAGACTGCTTTATTTGACTTTGAACTTTGAACTGAAGCCGTCAGTTTTCATCACTGAATAACTTCTAGTGAACTTATTTCTATTTGGAGAATGATAAGTATCACTATAGCATATATAAGTTAGAACACTGAGCCGGATGATAACGGATACATTTAAACTATGCCATTTTGAAACAATTTCCACCAAAGTCTTATTATTAAGCATGCTTTAGGAAAATCACTTATCATGTTCTAAGGTAGGCCGATCACTGCCACCCCCAGAAAAAGAAAAAGAAATGTGAGGAACAGCGTTTGCAAATAGTAATAGTTCTGCAAAATCAATATAGAGCCAGACTGTGCAGTAAACAGCATTAGAATATTGTATGGAAAACTGGTCTGCTGTGACAAACAATCTTTGACTTTTTCCTAGCAAACTGATTTACTGCAGAAAAGTGAGTGTAAGCTATTCACAATCTATACCAAATATGGGGAAAATAATCTCCAAAGCAAATGTATTAAAAGTGAAGCAGAATTCCTATGTGCTTGTTAAAATTGATATAGACATTCCAGAAATTTGACTACAGGTATCTATTGGGTGTGGCAAAGGTATACAGTAATCAAGTTCTAGCAAGACTTATTTATTTATTTTATATTTGCTGACCGGGTTTGTCCAACTGAGCTAAGTAGCATTTTTTCAGCGGAGGCCTGGGGATAAAAGCTCCACATGTTCTACAGATTAACATTTACAAAAATAAGTAAACAATCAACAAATGGTTTACAGAAAATACTCAAAGCAACATATACATGAAAAACATGGATTTACTACAGTAAACTAATCATTATGAATGTCAGATTTAGAATCCTACATCATTCAGAAGGACTAGCAATAATTTTGTCACCAGATGTAAAATCTTACATTATGCAGATAAGAATGTATGCAATGTGCCTAGGATAGAGAAGTTAATGTGAGACAAGGTCTAGAAAGTTAAAGAAAGTTACATAAGTTGGGAGCAGATAGAGGTGTGCAGATAGGGTTGATAAGCTGTTCAAGGGGGTGGCTACAGAGGCAGGTCCATTGGCTTAACAGGTATTCTTTAGTGGGTAGCTTGAATTGACTAAGCTGCTTGAGTGACCTGACCTCTAGTGAGAGTTTGTTCCAGGCCTTGGAAGGATTATAGCTATAAAGAATACATCCTTTCTTAGTTTTACGTTTGTGGATTTGTAGCAGATCTAGGTTAGAGCTCCAGAGGGATCTAGCAAGTAAATAGTGGGAGATAACAGATGATAGGGTAAGACAGTAAGAAGGCTGATAAGGGACAGAGTGGATGATCTGGAGTTGAGGGAGAAGAAGCTGGTGAGGTAGTTCTAGTCAGTTAAGGTGTTTGAGTGAGAGACAGTGATGTGACTTGTAAGTTTGATGGGCTGCAAATTTGGCTATCTTGTTGTAGGTAGATTAAAGTTTGGCAAGGAGTGTGGAGTTGAGGCAAGTAAGGATCTGCGAGCCATAAAATAGAATGGGTAGGATGTAGGCATAAAAGAGTTATTTTAGCTTCACTGGTGAGAAGCTTTTTGTTGCGGTAGAGGAGCCCTAGTTTCTGATGAGTTTTCTTGATACAGTTGTTGATGTGTAGATCAAATTTAATTATTCATCAATGATGACACCAAGGAGTTTGGTGCTAGTTTCCATCTCGATGTGTGTGTTATTGAGGGATAGAATTGTGAAAGTGGATTTAATGTGGTTGTAGTTTTTAAGGGAGAAAAATCAGTAGCTTAGTTTTTTTATGGGTTAAGGATTAGCTTAGTTTTTTTATGGGTTAAGGATAAGCTGGTTATCAGAGAGCCAGTTTTCTACTGAGTTAAAGGAAGTCTGTGTTGTAGAGATGAGTTCGGAGGGAGAGTCAGCAATAGTGATGACAGTAGAGTCAACAGCGTATTGGACCAGTGATGACTGAGGACAGGAAGAATAAAGAAGATTAGTGAAGATGTTGAAAAGTAGTGGAGCAAGGATGGAACCCTGAAGGACACCCATTTTAACTGGGAGAGGAGGGGAGAGTGCAGATTGCCACTTCACTGCTTGAAATCTGTCAGTGACATAGCTGGAAAACCATGCAACAGTAGCAGGGGAGACATTAAGGTTGGTTAGTTTGTGCAGAATGAGAGGGTGAGAGATGGTGTTGAAACTTTTAGAGAGATCTAAGAATAGGCAGGAGACAAGTTTGTTGTTATCTCTGGCAAGGGACATGGTATTTAGGAATGATAGTAGGGCAGTAGTAGTACTATGTTTTGGTATAATGCTATGTTGAATAGGTGTGAGCAGATTTTCAGAGAGTAGCCATGTTGAGTATGTGTGAGCAGATTTTCAGAGATTTCAGAGAGTAAGAAGGCACCAAAAAAAGAAATGTGTATTTCAGTGAGATAACAGAACCAGGATGGTTGTCTTCTATATGACTGAATGTACTTAATGTCGTAGCTAAAAAACAGCACTAAAAAGTATGAAAAACAGAAGATCAAACACCTTTAAAACTGAGCCCCCAAAAGATCGAGAAAAGTATTTCCTCTTTCAATCTTTACACAACTCCCCCCCATAACAGTAGCTTTAAATTTGTCTGAATAGTGGCAGTGTTATGTGGTGTTTTTTATTAAATTAAGGTATAGGGTTAGGTTGAGGAAAGGAGAAGTATTAGAGTTAGGGATAGCAAATATTTCTACCTTAGTAATGGGCAGTAATATAGCTAGGGTGGTGCAAGAGGAGCAATTTCCCCAGGCACAAAGTGTTTTAGAGGGTGCGATCAGCCAATCCTGATCTCTCTTTAATGCAATAAAAGCTGGTACTATATTAGTGCTCCATGTGAGAACTGAACAGTGCAACTGTTTGCTACTGTTTAAAAGTACAAAAAAAAGAAACTGTTTAGACAGATAGATAGATAGATAGATAGATAGATAGATAGATAGATAGATAGATAGATAGATACATAAAACCTAAGCACAGTAGCACTCCATGTAAGCAGGGTATAAACTGTAGCAGCTATTCGCCACAGCTTAAAAGAATACATTCATTTTTATTTTTTAAATAAAACATGCATGCCATAGCAATCCTTGCTGACAGGGTATAAACTGTAGCAACTGTTTGCTACATTTGTAGCAATCAGATTGTTACAGTTTAAAAGAAGAAGAAATCATTTTGTTAAATAAAAAATGTGGAAGGAGGGTCAGGGACAGGGCATAGAAGTGGGACCTGAATGGCTGGGGCATGAGGAAGGAGGTGGGGACTCTTATTCACCTGAAGAACTGAACGGGTAGAATGCTGGTCTGTGGTACCAGCACAGGGCACTGGTTGAGTCAGCTATGCTTCTGGTAATGGGTGCTAAGCTTAACCCTAATTCTGCCGCTTCCCCCAACCTTAACCTATACCTTAACTTGATAAACACCTCCTTGCAAGACTGCCACTACACAAGACACACAAACACACACTAACATCACTACATCTACCCCCTTATCTAACTCTGATCCTAACCCTAAAATACAAACACACGCACACACACACATGCACACGCACACATGCACACACGCGTACACATGCACACACGCGTACACATGCACACACGCACACTCACACACACACACACACGCACGCACACACACACACACACACACACACACACACACACACACACACACACACACACACACACAATTATATAAAAGCTATCCCCCACTTATTCCTAACCCTAATCCTGACTCCCACACACAAACACTCTCAACACCTCTAACCCCACTCATCTTTCGCAATGAAATAGTCCATCAACATTTTGAATCTTCAGCTATTCATGCATTTGATATTAAGCACCACCTACATCATTCATTCGCTCAAATAGAGGGAACACTCCCAGGATACCAGCAGCTGCAGGGGATCCCCAACCATACTTGATAGTGTAGGGACTCAACAAAACCTGATGCTTGTTAGGAAAAATTAGGAGAAAAAAAAGATCATTAATTCTACGATTATAGGCGTTATTCCAGATATGGTTGTGATATGACCGTGGTAAGATAATGCCAGTAATCACTGAATGAACATGAGCGAGGTAAGTGCTAGAGCAAGCAGCCCAGAGTGATTGAACTCAATGCTTATATGTGATTTTTATGAAGTGCAGGTGCTTCCATTCTTCAGAGGTAGTTTTTTCTTCCAGGGAGTTTTATAAATACAGGCAGGACACCAGATACTATAACTATTAATTAGGGCAAGAACATAAGGCAAACCTGGGGACATTCTGTGAACTCAGGGACAGTGACAGGTATGCATTATTCTTTGACAACTGCTAGACAACTAATCTGGTTCTGCAGTGTTAGTGTCACACAATGTATTGTTTATTTGTTGAAATCTGTGTAAAACTAGTATTGCTATGGATTATGCTTACGTGTGTGTGTGTGTGTGTGTGTGTGTGTGTGTGTGTGTGTGTGTGTGTGTGTGTGTGTGTGTGTGTGAGCAGCTGCAGTGTAAAAGTAACAAGCTGGCTATAATTTATTTCAATTTTCCTTTTGCTCACAAACATATTTGGTACTGTAATCATCATTGTGTGTCTGGGGGTGAGGGAGAATTGGTTGCAGTATTTGTAAGGGTAACAAGTCAACCATAATTTCTTTCTCTTGCCATAACAAATGTAGACCTTACACATGATACATGGCTATTTTTGGTGATTTGGTAAGAACAGGACCTGCAAGAAAGCAATTGCTCATTGCTACGGTATTTAAGCCCTAACTTTGAGAATATTCCTGTCTATACACACTGAGCAGAGTGGAGGAGGGGCATTGACTACAACTCTGATCAAAGTATCCAGTTTTTTTGGCTTATGTATACTGGTTATTGCTTCTAGCAATTTATATATAGCACTTTTTATTGCCTGCTGCATACTTTTTACTGTATATTATTGCTTTTAACTAATCTGCACAGGTAACTGATTTGTTTGCAGTTAAAAGCATTCTGTAAAGTTTCCTTGCTCCTTTATCTGTTTAAAAACTTTCATTTTGTGGCTCACTGCTGTCATAAAGATTTCTGTAGTGTTTACTGTCTAAAAGAATGTAGGCTAATAGCTTTAGTACTTGGTGGCTTTGCAGTTGCCTGCCCCTACTGTAAATTTGATCTGGGACACTCCTCCCAGTCTGGTGTCATTAGATCATTCTACCTAATACAGAGAGAACATCTGAGAAGGCCTTCTGTTTCTCCTTTCTCCCTTTCTTTAAAAAAAAATTGCCTGAATCTCCTTGTGTTCTGACTGTGCTTCTCAATCATTTTGGAAATAAAGGGCAGGATTCACGAAGCCTCCGTGTAAGAGTTATAACTCTTACACAGAGGCTGCAGTTAAACGGAGTGATGTCAGCATGCTCTGCATATTCATGAGAGCATGCTGAATCACACCTAAGGCTAACACGGTCCGTGTAAGACAGTAGGGGGCGTGTTTGTAGGCCGAGCTCTGTAAGTGGACACGCCCCCAGAAGAGTAAAAGTGCCCAAAGTAAACACCCACGACAGAGTCCATGGAAATGTGAATAAACACAACACAACACATGCCCCCACAGACTACGAACATAAAATGTACAAATGAACATCTCATAATTTTTTTAAATTGTAAAGATGTTTAACCGTGAGTGCGCTCGTTTGCACGGGTGTGCCCGTAGCGCAGCCACAGTTAGCAGTCAGTGGGAAAGCATATAAGAACTAAATATGCAAAGTAAGCCAAGAAGTAATAGTTTAGCGGTAGAGATGTTGGCTGAAGAGGCAGTCATGGTTCGAGCCCCCACAACACCAATTTTTATTTTTAGCAAAATAAGCATGAAATAAGTCCCTGACAAACATGTAAACACAAAATCACATTTTATGTAAAATGTAATGAAATAGCCCATTTATATTGAAGAAATGTGAGGTAACAAAACAATAAAAAATGCCAGATGTGCCCATAGCTGAGCTACAGTTTAACAGGGTGAGTGCATCTGCCCGTAGGTGAGCAGTGGTTTAACTGGTGCAAAATGAGTGCCCGTAGCTGAGCAGTGGTTTAACATGCTGAAACTATATGCCCCTAGCTGAGCGTAATATGCGTGCTGATAGCCAAATGAGGGTTAAACCAGCGTACCCCATTTGCGCGGAGCTGTGCACCGTGCAAACAAGCTAACCGACGGGCAACGTTGAGCAAGCCGTATCAAAACTGCCTTTACACAGACACACCCCTCAGCTTGTCTAGACAGTCATAAAAAATAAAAAGTAGTGGCCAGGTTCAAACCCAGGAACTATACACCATAGTCAAGGTACTGAACCACTAAGCCATGACAGCAGTACCTATAAATGCAATAATAGCAAATATATAGGAATGAATACAAACTGGAGCATGACAATGCAGGTTTAGTGAAGTTGATACAATTCCAAAATGGCCAATCACAGATATGTGTGGGAAAAATGGCCTATATAAGCCCCATAGGCAGGAATACACAGCATAAATAATTGTAGAACTGACTTGCAGCCAGAATGACAGGAGTAGGTGAGGGTAGTTGCTTTCGAGCACAGAGGTGGGGCATTGAGGAGTCCAGGTACATGGTCTGGCTCCTAGTCCACAATCATGAGGCCCAACTCATGCAGGACCAGGTCCTGTGGGGACCATATAGGGCTGAGGCGTGGGACCAGTTGGCTCATGATCTCACCAGTGCCACAGGGATTCCAAGGACTGGTGAGCAGGTCCGTCACCACCATGCGGACCTGAAGAGACGCAAGCAGGACCAATTGAACCTTTGGATCCAGGAGGCCCGGCAAATGCCCAACGCCCCACTACTGAGTAAGTTACATTTAATTATGTATGTAAAACATTAAACTAGCTGATATTATGGAGATGTGTATTCCAATATTACTTCATTTATATTACAGCTGCAGGTGTCCATTCTGCGAACCACAGAGCCTATGGCAATAGGCTGGTGCGGTTGCGCCACCAGGCAGGTCAGTAATCCATTCCCAGTAACTGTAAAGAAATATAAAAGTATGACAGTTAGCAAAAGAGTGCAGTGTAGTCACTAAGTAATAAAATGTGCAAGTAACAGTGTAAAAGTGTTTGCAAGTATTGCTTGATTACAAAAGTGTGTTGCAGTCTGTAATCCAAACAGAAAAATGAAAATGTCTGACATAAATTCTGAAATAAAGATGCCCCACCTGTAATATAATAGTACACAACCTGCAGCAGGCTGAAAAGTACAGCTGCAGAAGATGATGAAATCACATGTGTGAAATATATCCCTGTTGAAATACTGAAACATGACAGAAGTGAGACTGCTGGAAAGGATTGCAATAACTACAGGTAAAACATGTCAATAAAGCCTAGAAGTAATTACCATCCTGAATAGTAAAATGAAAACAAGTGAGAGAGTGTGAGAAAGTGTCATGAATCCAGCAATACAGTAGTAATAACCCCTGAATAAAGTATACTGCAGTCAGTACAGAATGAAATGCATGTGAGAATCAAAACCAAACAGCAAAATCTGTTCAAAGTGTTGCTGCATCTGGAATGTGTATCCCAAAATCTGGATATGTTGCTCTCAGTCTGCAATATGCAGATAGTATGATTGTCTGATATACCGAACATCCACACTTGTCTATAGCTATATAAAGCAAATGTAGCAGGATGATGTAGCTGAACAAAGCTAGATATGAATGTGTATGAAGAACAATAAAATGTATATTGATGTTGCAGTAACAGTCCTATCACCAAGTTGAAGTAGTTATCATATAGGAAACTGTAGTTAGAACAGTAGTGTGTATATATGTGCAGCTATTAGAAATGTACAGCATATGTATTGGTATTCAAAGGTGTTAATATTATTTTCTTCACACCACCCTATAACCACATATAACCCATTCCACGTGAAAATGGTACGTGCAATCACAATTAACACCCCTGGACATTTGTCCTGTTGGGTCATATATATTTGCATGTCCGTTGATGCATCTGCCCTGTTCATACATCCAAACCTGATGGCCTGTTGCCATCAATCAACCCTGCATGTTGTTGGACTGTGTATTGCTGTTCAAATTATGCATGTGTTATGCTCGCTGTTCAATGGTGTGAATATCTGGGTGTTTGGTTAATGGGAATACTAATGCATGCTGTTAGAACTAATTGTGAATGCTATTATATGTCACTAACCCAAACTGTCATGACATAATGCAAAACATAGGACGACAGGGAAGGCGGGTTCCAGCGGACCCACCTCTCCCACCTCAGCTGGCGAGTGCACCTGGCACTAGTGCCCAGTCTGGACCCTCCTCCGGTGGCCCTGTGCCACCTGCGGGTGGAAGCGCTGCAGGGGATGGGGCTCGTCCCCCCTCTGCAAGTGTGGCTGGAGGAGAACCACCACTCACCCTCTGTAGCGTCCGGACTGTGGTGCGTAGGGAGATCCGGGACTCTGTTTTCGAGCCCCTACGCCAGCTTGAGGCACAGGTGGCACAACTTACGGGCATGCCTGTTGCCTGGCCTACACAGCCCCCAGCACAGCCCTGTCCTGGGCAGTGAAGGAACAGTGGCAACTGCCTATGGGTGAGGATATCAGTTCCACTGTTGCCATCTGTGGGCTCATGGGCTCTGGATATCCAAACCTCCGTCCCCGTCAATTGTGTAACCCCCCCACACGTGTCATACACCACCCCTGTATGCGTCTTGTTTGTCTTGTCTGTTGACCTACCCAACCTACCTCCCCAGCTATACCGACTTCCTTCACCTGACATACCACTGTCACCTGAAAAAAAAAAACGGCACTCTGTACCCACAAAAAAATTACGCCCCATACATAGCTGCCCATTCCGCACACATGTCTGCTGGATATGGAAACTATCAATTACAATTGGCTGTACAACAAGTATTATTGTTGTCCTGACACCTCTCTCAGGGGTGGAAGATTTCAAATGTCACACCAAATTACATACATATGCACAGCTGTTGCTGATGAAGAAATGGGCAGCTATGGGCCTTACCTATATCCCTCCTGCAAATCCCAAGCTTGTTTCCCTACTGTCTTACCCTCTTTGTGACCCCTTTTCCACCACTTTCCTGTCTCCCCATTTTCATTTATTTCAAAGAAAATAGCGTGGGTGTGCGCCAGAGTAAGCACTGTTAAGCAGTTATAAGCGGGTGTGCGCGTGTGTGCGCAGAGCTAAATGCCAGTGCTCATGCGTGAGCTCCGCGCAAACCAGCGCTAACCCGGTTGCAACTGGTTAAAAGTGCCTTAGTCACTCTGATTGACAGGTCCTGTAGTCAGTTCAAAAGCAAAATAAAATCCCACTGTCAGTTCCGAACCCAGGACCTTGGAAACAGTAGTCTGTATGACCTACCACTAAGCCATGACTCTTATACAAGAACATTGTGCTAAAATAAATATAACATGTAATAGTAGGGCTGAATGTAAAGGGAATATAGGATGTGTAGTACACAAAGCATGTCATTTAGAATTACTGTCAAAACTACTGGATTCCCATAATAGTAGTGTGTGAACAGAAACAGCCATGCTAGTTGGTAGCTTGTAGGTAATAATGTCAGTTAATGTACATATATAAATGTATGTATATTTACATACATATATATATATATATATATATATATATATATATATATATATATATATATAGTTGTAGGTGTCATTGTGCATACACACTTACTACATGGAACAGGAGAGAGGAATGGAGAAATGAGAATCTACAACACAGCCTGAATCATGAGAGAGATACTAACCTTTACACTCACAGAACAGTGTCCACAGCATACCAGCATGGTCCCCGCCCTTACAATCTGAAAGGGCAATGCCTATCTCACATACCCTTTTATAGCACTGTCCTGAAATCACAGTGAGAACTGCAATCAGTACACAACTGGCTGCATGCAATTAACAAATGCTGGCTTACAATTGGTGCAGAGGCCATCACATGGACCTATGCAGATACCTACAAAAGCATCCTGTACTAACACTTCACACATGCAATACATTCATTGCACTGTCTGGAAGCAGACAGAGGGAGAGAGACAGAGACAGAGAGAAAAAAAAACACACGCTACACACTGTGAGTCTAAGCTGTCAGCAGTGACAGTAGCAGCAGGAAGCAGAAGCAGTGGTAACGCAACCAGCTGCGACAAACACAGGTAATGCAAAGTAGCAGGTTAATAGTCTGCATACTGTGAACCCTCCAAATGTGTCACAGGTCTGTATCTATAGGTATGTCCATGTGATATGTTGTGTGTACGTAGTTCCACCAAAAAGGGATGACTATACATTACATGTCAATCAGTGTTAGGCCATGATCCTGGCAGCAGTTGTCTGTGCGTTGCCCTCAGCAATGGCTGTAGTGACTGTTTTGAAAGGTCAGCCAGGTTCAAAAGGCAGGATCAGCCCATCACAAAGGCAAACTGGCTGGAACAAGTGTCTGCAGGTACCCGATATCACTGCATATGCATCCCATACTGAATAATTCCATAGCTTAGTAGACCAGGCCAGTTATGCATATGATGTGGTAGTTCCCAGGGTCAGTAGAGGTGCCTCCTTAGTGGTGTGGGACCACTGTTGCTGTATGCCAGTGTCCAGGTACATATCCTGTAGTACGGCCAAGATTAATTATCAGTCTTATATGCAGTTGTATGTCCTCTTGGAGTGCATGTAGCACACATCCAGGGATACCATCAGGTCACAGTGATGCTGTGTAATCTGCTTTGCTGAGGGCGGCCCTCACCTGGACATGTGAGATGATAGGGAGGTTACATACAGCTGTGATAAGTATTTCAACTGGTGGGGAGAAGGAGGGGGGATACGTGCACCAAACCTGTCTGCAAGAATGTTGCCAATATCTGTGTGTTTGGTGAATGTTAAGTAGGTGTGTATTAACGCAGAGCATATCTGAGGCATTTGGTCCATATGTGTAACATAACTGAAGAAGGCCTTGTGGTTATCCATAGTGTTTGTGGCCATTTCCCTCCCAGAGTAGGCCGTGGCCATTGTTATGAGAGACTGTAGCGTAGTACCAGTGCTGACCACAGATGCCTTCCCTTAATGTGAATCTGCTCTGTCCTGCAGTAGCCTCCTGCTATTGTTATACAATCTGCCTCTGTCTGGGGTCCACTGGACAGGATGCCTAACCTTTGTGCATAGGGTCTGGGTTAGAAATGTGTGCAAGTTCCATGCAATCTGTGGGATGTCCGTGGTAAGCATTTGCAAAGGGGTCAGCAGTGTGGGTTGTGGCTTCCACTGGCCCAGTGTGCTGCATGGATACCATCTCAGTCCTAACAAGTGAATAACTGTCTAATCACATACATATCAAAGTAGTCTACTGTGCTGGTGGTGGTGGTGGGATATGTATATCCAGGCCGAGTAACTTGTGTCCACATCACACTAGTGGATGGCATCCCACATACAGTACCTTGGGATGAACCCCCAGAGTGAGGTTGTGCATTGGACCTGTCAGTGTGTGCTGACCGATGGGGCATGCTACTATGTTGTGTGGAATGTGGCAGGTATTGTTGCACAGGTGTTGGCTGAGCACTGATATCTGGCCATGTACTTGTGTATCCTCCATGAGACACACACATGCAACATATGGGAGTAGTAGTATATCACTACACATGAGTATCATGTATAGTATGTGTGCCATATATTGCTGACATAGTCTGCTGATATCCTGTTTGTGTTCTCTTCCAGGGAGATGGCACGTCAGCATAATCCCGCCTACTCTGCAGCGGAAGATGAGGAGATACACCAGAGCCTGGTGCGGGAGTATGACATACTGTTTTCCCGCACCAGTCAGAATCAGCAGGAGAGGGCTGCACTGTGGCAAGACCTTGTCCGTAGGGTAAATGACATTGGCACGCATAATAGGACATATGAGCAGGTACGACATCACTGCAGTGATTTAATCAGAAATGTCCGTCAGTGTGCGTCGGATATCCACAGGCAACAGGTTGCCACAGGAGGTGGGGTGGCCACACATCCCCCCTCACCAGACTGGAGTGGCTACTCCTAAGTGTTGTGGCTCCAGCCCCAGAACAGCAACAGCAATACACCTGCATCATGATGGAGGCTGGATCCACACAGCAGCACGACATGGAGCGTGCAGGTAATATGCCATATGTACACTTGACTGTTCTGTACACTGTTAGTTTATGCATGTGTAAGGTGTGTCCGTGGTATGTAGCTGTCATCATAGTATGTAATTGTGCATGTGTGATATTGGCAATATCAGCAGCTGACGTGTGAAAGGCAACTGGTGTACTACTGCACTGTATCATATGCAGTATCAATGGCACAGTTGTGCCCACTGACATTAATCTCATCATTTCTGCAGGTCCCTCCGGGGTTACAGCAAGGCAGGCCATCCATGCTGTTGAGTGTGTTTAACAATACCTATAGTAGTCCTGATAGTGCTAGTAACACTAGTGTAACTCAGTAGTGCTCTATGTGTATACTGCGGGGTGTGCATGTGTGCAGGTGTGCCTGTGCCCATGTGTGCATGTGTGCATATGTGCCTGTGTCCACGTGTGCATGTATGCATGTGTGCATGTGTGCCTGTGTCCACATGTGCATGTTTGCATGTGTGCATGTGTGCCTGTGTCCACGTGTGCATGTGTACACGTGACCACGTGTGCATGTGTGCATGTGTGCATGTGTCCATGTGTGCATGTGTCCACGTGTGCATGTGTGCGTGTCCACGTGCGCATGTGTGCATGTGCACGTGTCCACGTGTGCATGTGTCCACGTGTGCATGTGTCCACGTGTGCATGTCTGCATGTGTGCATGTGTGCCTATGTGCCTGTGTGCATGTGTGCCTGTGTGCATGTGTCCACGTGTGCATGTCTGCATGTGTGCCTGTGTGCATGTGTGCCTGTGTCCATGTGCGCATGTGTGCCTGTGTCCAAGTGTGCATGTGTCCATGTGTGCATGTGTGCATGTGTGCATAAGTGCATCACTGGTAACATTGTGTGGACACTGTAAACTGTGTTTCCTGTCTTCCTCCCACAGGTTTTGGTGCTGCTCTGGTGTACTGCAGCAGGGAACCTGAATCTGGTGCCACAGGTACTGGTAATGATGATATCTGTGTGATGGTACAGGAAGGTGTGTCAGGGTCCGCCATTGGTCAGCCAATTGACAGTACACAGCTGTCAACCCCATCATTGCGCACAGTCATCCTGCCAGTACATCCTTTGTCATCATTGTCCCTAGGTGATGGACAGGATACAGTGGGCATTGACCAGGGTAATGTGGTATCTGTGGCACATGCTTCCCCACACAGAAGCCATGGGCAGGGTCCTGCGATGGTACCACACAGACAGTTGCCCATGGGTTCTCGTGGGAGCATCCGTGGGCGTACTGCCTCTGGCAGACATGCCCAAAGAGGTCTGTCAACCTCAGCTATATTTCGGGCTGTCATGCAGGCACAGTCGTATATGGAAAGGTACACCAGACAGGGTCTGAGGGAGCTGAGAGCATGTCGCACAGCCATGGCTGACAGTATGCGTGACATCGCGGATGCTATCCGTAATTTTACCGATGTCATAGACAGACGTTGTGGGGACATATTACAGCAGTTCCACAACCAAATGTCCATGAGCCAGGGCAATGGTGGGCAGTTGCGGCGTCGATGTGGCCGTATGCCAGCAACAGCAGCAGCTGGCAGTCGGCGCGGACGACAACAGGCCCGCGCATGCCCCCATAGTGCCAGCAGCAGCCCCAGCAATGCTGGGTCTGTGCTGTCATCGGAACGCCCCAGGAGACCATGTGCACATGGCTCTGGACAGTCCCAACAGGGACCTGTGTCCAGTCAACACACTCCCGCTTTTGATGACAGTACCCAGTCTGGCTTAGTACTGGATACGGTCCGTAGCACCCCTGCCAGGCACAGGTACCATGCAGCATCTGGTGTATTGTAGTATTTGCCAAAAGGATCTGTTCTCTCACACTTGCATTTACACACACCCTACTACCCCCACACACACACACACACGCACACACACACACACACACGCACACTTGCCATTTGCAGGATTCATACCCCTACCTAACTAAGTCACGACACGTGAGAGAGACGCATTAGCAAAGCACACTATTCAGATTACTAGATGGTTCCTCTTCTCTGGCTGTACTTATAGGGTGCTGACATCATCAGTGTTTTGAAAGGGTAATGTGCATCAGGTAGTGTGATCTCCTGATTGCCAAAACTAACATGTTTTTCATACAGAAATGCACACACACAAACTCCCCACATCCAAACACATACACACTTGCCGGTTTCAAACCCCTACCTAAATATGTTATGGCACTTGAGAGTGACTCTGTAGCAGATTGCGCTATTCCGATCCAGCTGTATGTATAGGGTGCTGTCATCATCACTGTTTGGAAAGGGTAATGTGCATCATGTGGTGTGATCTCCTGATTTCCAAAAATCACATGTTTTTCATACAGAATTGCACACACACAGAGTCCCCACATCCAAACACACACACATGCCATTTACAGGTTTCAAACTCCTACCTAACTATATTATGATACTCGGGAGAGACGGATTAGCAGAGTGCGCTATTTGAATTACTGTGAGGTTTCCCCTTCTCCTGCTGTACTTATAGGGTGCTGACATCATCCGTGCTGAGATAGGGGAATGTGCATCCTGTAGAGTGCTTTCACAGATGCCAAAAGGGACATCTTCCTCACACAGACTTGCACACACACTAACCCCCTCCACACACACTGAGCATTTGCAGGATTCAAACCCCTACCTAGCTATGTTACGACATTCGAGACAGACGCATTAGCAGAGCGCACTATTCGCATTACTGGGAGGTTTCTTTTCTCCTGCTTTACTTATAGGGTGCTGACATCATCAGTGTTTAGAAAGGGGAATGTGCATCCTGTAGTGTGTTCTCCTAGTTGCCAAAAGGGATATTTCCTTCATACAGACTTGCACACACACTAACCCCCTCCACACACACTGAGCATTTTCAGGTTTCAAACCCCTACCTAATTATGTTATGACACTCGGGATGGACGCATTATCAAAGTGTGCTATTCGCATTACTGAGAGGTTTCCCTTCTCCTGCTGTACTTATAGGGTGCTGACATCATCAGTGTTTAGAAAGGGGAATGTGCATCCTGTAGTGTGTTCTCCTAGTTGCCAAAAAGGATATTTCTTACATACAGACTTGAACACACACTAACCCCCTCCACACACACTGAGAATTTGCAGAATTCAAACCCCTATCTAACTATGTTATAACACTCGAGACGGACACATTAACAGAGCGCGCTATTCGCATTACTGGGAGGTTTTTCTTCTCCTGCTGTACTTATAGGGTGCTGACATCATCAGTGTTTAGAAAGGGGAATATGCATCCTGTAGTGTGTTCTCCTAGTTGCCAAAAGGGATATTTCCTTCATACAGACTTGCACACACACTAACCCCCTCCACACACACTGAGCATTTGCAGGATTCAAACTCCTACCTAACTATGTTATGACACTCGAGACAGATGCATTAGCAGAGTGCGCTATTCACATTACTGAGAAGTTTCTCTTCTCCTGCTGTACTTATAGGGTGCTGACATCATCACTGTTTAGAAAGGGAAATGTGCATCCTGTAGTGTGTTTTCCCAGTTGCCAAAAGGGACATTTCCCTCTCACAGGCTTTCACACACACAAACCCCACTCACTCACTCACTCACCCACCCACAGACACACACACACTGAGCATTTGCAGGATTCAAACCCCTACCTAACTATATTATGACACGTGAGGGAAACACATTAGCAGAGAGCACTATCCGAATTACTGGGCATCTGTTCTGCACCTGCAGTATTTATAGGGTGCTGACATCTTTATTTCTACAGAGGTATGTACATGTAGTACTACCTGTCAGGTGGGGGATAGCATATATATGTATTTGCAGCCACCTACATCAGGGTCAGATATGCACATCGCACTGGCAGGTTATGTTCTATACCATGCTTTGTGACCACAGGAACTGTAACACACAACACAACCAGTCCAGAACACCACACCCACATCCAGGACACACACTTAGCTTCCCTGGGAACAGTGCCGGGATATGCAGGTGTTCACATACACCATTCCAGTTGTTAACCTCAGGTACAGGCATATTGTGTGTGAGAACTACTCAGGCCTCTACCACTTTACCCTACAGCCACTACAATTTGTGGGTCCATGTGCTATGGCAGAACCACACACCACAGCCACATGGGGGAATACATATTGCACCTGTCCATCTGCAACGTGGGTACTCACTGTTCCACACCAGAGGTAGACCACCATTGTTGATATCTGACCATACCCACCTTTCCCTGGACATCCATATCCCATCTCCACCCCCAGGCAAGGTTGTCACTGCACACAAACTGTATTTAGCACAAGCAGACTCTACACTTGTGAAGACAGGGGTGTGACGACTTCAGAGGACCCATGCTGGGGGACTATACTGGCCACTCAGCATAATCCTTGACAACTGCATTCTATGAGCATGTGTATGGTTTGCATTTATCATGCTATCCCACATATACCCATGACTGCTCCACAACAAGACACCTGTCAGGTGTACACCAGCCATATATGAGCCGTACAACAGACGGAGTGAGCTAGTACATTGCAGAGCTGTAGCCCACAGAGGGAGGACATCTGTGAACAGTTCCGGCACGGCACTTCATTCACACATAATCATTACAACACAGTGTTGACGGTGGAATTGTTCAGAGAATGCAGATAGGGCTCCCCTCAGTCTGTTATTGACGGACACTTACTGTTAGAGATCCTCAGCAACCCTCTTCCAGCACACACCGACAACATGGCAGTGGCTTAGCACATTCAATCCCTGGGACCTCCACGGTGCCCCTGCTTGACAGAGGCACAGCTCACTAGCCTCACATGTTGCCTTATGTGACCTACTTTACAGTGGCACAGTAGCCTACTGTACTGGGGATGCAGATGCCAAGCACAATCTGGCTGAGCTGTCATTCCCTAGGGCAACAAGCCTAGTATTGACCTCTACACCCATATGTTCAATTGTCGGATGCACAATATTTGTTGTGCTGTTCTACTGTTTGCAGGTCTTTATTGCCATAGCATTCCCTGTTCCTATGACCAACTTGTGTATCTGTGGAAGATGTTTGCATATGACGGGTATCCACTATATCACTTATGTCTCTGTAGTCATTTACTGTGTGCACTGGGCAGATTGCTGTGTTGTGGTTGGTTCCTGGACTGACACGTACAAATACCAGATATGTGTGGCCAACCTCTAAATGGAGATATGGCCTAAGTGTGTGAGCATGCCCAGTTCAGCCTTTCCATGGCATGTTGTCTGACATATGCCTCATTTATCAAAGTGTGCGAGCATGCCCAGTGTGAGCTTTCCATATGTTGCACTCTGAAGTCCACCACATATTTGGGTGTGTGTGAACTTCAACAATATCTCACATTTATGGTTGTGTGTTGGGTGTCATGTTGTGTATTAACTGGCCAACTGCTTCGTGTCTGCCACAACAGGGATTATACTGTGCCTGCAGGGATTGCATGGGATACTTTGCAGACAGTTCTCAACATACTTTTATAATGACCTAACACTGTAGTACCGTATAGTGTACTGGTTCGGTACTTTCACTGTGGTGGACAGTATCCTGGGCTTTAGTCCTATGACTGCTTGACATCTTCATAGTGAGCACAACAGACTGTGTAGGGGCCAGTTGTGCACATATGACCATGTTGCATTATGTTCAGATATGGACTACCTACACCAGGCTCGTCCAACATTGGTAGTGTATTCCACAACATGGGTGGACATTGGAAAACACTAGCGATGTTCCCTAGGCCATTTCTGATGCTAGTCACAGGGTGTGTTTGTCCTTCAACACACATTGTAACTGGAGTTTGTCATGACATATGTCATGGTTAGTATACTGTGCCTCCGTCTACCTCTGACATAACAGTGATACCCAGGGTTAGCCTACCATCTCCCATCCACTCATCAGGATTCCTCTTGAGGGGTGTCGATAAGTAACTCTCTGGCTGACCTGTACCAGGAGTTTACTGAAGAGTGGGGTTGCCTTCTGTGTTATGGATCATTCTGTACAGCTTGTCCTATGTATGTCAGTGCTGGGGTTCAGGTCTCTCATGTGCATAGCTCACTGCCATTCAGATTGTACAAGGTGCAGCATGTTCATTGATTCCAGGTTGGACATGGCTTCATACATCAGGCACAGCTTGCCTGTAGCTGGGCAGTATGGCAGTGTGTGGGGCTGCAGTTTGTTTACTCAGGCAACACATGGCATCTGTTCATGCTCTTTGCTACTCCTGCTGGGGTACTGTTGTAGACTTTACAGTTAATGGAGGTGTCTGCTGAGGTATATCCTACAGGGGCTATTGTAGTCAATTGTGACACTGATGGAGGATGACTGCAGAGCCACAGTGACATCCCCTTATCTACATCTGCCAACCTTCATGTTTGGGTGGGTATATAGTATATGTTTCTGCGAACACTACAGCCACATGTTTGTCCAGTGCAGGATATCTATCACCTTTTGTACCCAGGTCTCTCATTACATGTTAGGTACGTCATGGGTTAACACCTGTGTGGTAATTTGTGGGCATTTACTGTAATATCCACGGTGGTTGTCTATACACAGTTCTGCAATTAGCTTGCTGACATGGCTATGGCTCCAGTTGTCTGTTTGTAGGTGGCCCTTTTGTGGGTTGCTTGTGTCAGCTGGGGGTCGGATATGGTGGGCTGTTTGTACTCCTCTGCATACATGTTCAGTCACAGTCCTTCCATGTTGGCCTATACCTATGGGACATATATACAGAACGGGGGGGGGGCAGGACCAGGCCTTGTGGGATGCCACTCATATCTGCTTTGTAGTCTGACATGGATGCGGCATGTCTGACCATGTCAGTTCTGTCCTTGGTCTGGTTTGCAACCCCTCTACTGACATAGGGGTATATATTTAAGCTGGAGAACATATCCATACTGAACTCGTATGGTATTGTCTAGAAGCATATGCACGGTCCAGCTACGCTGTGTGGACCACATTTCCCTCATCAATGACCTTAATGACTGCTTCAAATGGGTCAAACATGTTTAGGAGCAGGATCTGCAGTTACGACAGCCACACTGTGTAGGGTCCAGTATCAGTAGGTACACAATAGCCTTCTGTCTGCGGTACATACTGATCCTTTCCATAGCTGTGCAGACCAAGCTTGTCAGGATCATGGGGTGGTAGTTTGCAGTATCCATTCAGGCAACACCTTTGTTGTGAAGGACCACTGTTGTTGTACACTGCTCTTTGGGTACATATCCTGTGGTAAGGCTGACATTGGGCAGTAGTGTGATTTGGCATTCCATTATTCTTGGAGTCCATGTTGGCCTCAGCCCAGGACACCATCACATACCTTTGCTGCTGTGTGTTTTGCTTTGCAGATGATGGCTGTTACCACAGCATCTGCAATGTCAGGGGACCAGCAGTCTGCTGGGATAGATATTTTGCACTCTGGGGGGGGGGGGTGTTTGCACTGCACCTGTCAGGTTGTATGTTAGCAATATGTGTGTGTGTTTGGTATGTTGTTTGTAATATCTGTGTGATTCAGAGCATATCTGTGGATGCCCAACATGGTTCCTACCATCAGTTAGGTAAGCCTTGTGATTATCCTTAGTGTCCTGTACAATTTGTATCTTCATAGGTTCATGGTTTCATACTAGGCTATCCACCCTAGGGCATTAGTAAGCCTAGCCAGAGTGTGTGTGTGTCTTTCGCCACCCCTTGCTATGTTTCTATTATGGCCATTTATGAATTTCTTTACTGTGCCTCTGTCTGGTCGTGACACAGTGAAGACCCCAGTATACATGTACGATCATCCATCCACTTGGCAATATTCCTGTTGAGGGGTGTCAGTGAGGGGCTCTGCCTAACATGGATTGGGATCCTGTTTCTGGGTGTGGGGAGCCTCTGGGTTATGTATCTGTCCCTCCAGCATATCTTATTTCATTATGTGTTGAGGCTGACATCTGTCACTCTCACAGCTCCAATGGCTTTGATTTCCTGTGGTGGAGCATGTCCATTACTCCTGTGTTGGACATGGCCTTGTACAGCAGACATACAATGCCTCTGTGTAGGCAGTCTGTGACTGCATTCAGCTGGGGTGTCTACAGCCAGGCAGCATATGACATATATTTCACACCCTTTATCCTCTTGGTGGGGTAACTATGAGGTCTTCCGAACCGCTGCAGGTGTCACGTACGGTACATCCCATATGAGTCATTGTACTAGATTATGGGTCTGATAAGGGAACAGTACAGCGGCACAGTGACCTCTGTTGATGTAGATGTGAATCCTTTCATGATACGGTGTCCAATATCGACAATCTTCCTAGCCACATTGGCATTGTGAGTGTCACATGACAGATTACTATCGACTTGTATCCCTAGGTCCCTGATTACTCCTTGCATACATAATGGTTTGCCACCTAAGTGGAAATTTGTGTGTACCTTGTCTGGTATTTGGTGGGACATTCATACTGTCCAGTGTCTTCAGGATGTCTGGGTGGAGTTCTTGTGTGTGAGGGTGTGGTCTGTCGCATGCTACAGACTGTACAGCAGTTTGGACTACACTTAGGTGCACATGGGTGGTCTCTGCTGCTTTGTGCATTGTCAGTTACCTGGCCATATGGGTGTCTGTGCTGCATATGGATACTCTCCCTCCTTTGATGTTTTGGTCCAGGTGTTGGGGCCATAACACATGATATGTGGTATAACCTAGTAGTGCTGGTGTGCTATCACTAGGCTTGCAGCAGGCTTCTGTCACTGCACAGACATCGATGTTCTCCATAATGGGAAGTGCCTCAGGGGCATGCATATTGCAGTTTACACATCTGGCATTGGTCAGCATTACCCTTATATTTCCTACCACTTATGTTTTCTAGGGTGGTGGGTAGTCTTTTTGGCCTTGCCTACATACGGCTCTATGGAGGTGGCAAAGGCCTTATCCAGTATCCAGACGCACAGGGGTAACAGGTGCAAGCCATCCCTGGAACAGCAGCATGGCTTGTCATGCTTGACATCTCAAGCAGACAGACATTAGACCCTCTTGGACTGACAGCTGTAACTGTGCCAGCTGTTAAACATAATCATTCTGTGTTTGTACTGTGGCATCATTCTTGGTGAAGGTTGGATGCTGCACACAACCAGTGTCATACTGGCCTGGGGTACATACTCAGAGGGATCATCCATGTCTCTTTTCATGTAGACCAGGGAGGTACATCTCAGGTCATTCACACCAGCATGGACATTGAGTGCATCATATTTCTGCTTTCTTTGGGGTGACCTGCGTACTTGTGTTATGTGGCATTTTGTGGCAGCCTACAGGCAGCTTACTCTACCCTTTCCCTTGTTCAGTCTGGTGAGTGGGACAGCAGTGTGTCTGCCTATACAGACACCTATTACAACTGTATCAGGCATGTTGTTTCTCCTTCTGGCCTGTGACTGTTTGGCACACCAGCTTTGTGTACTATTCGTTGCATGTGCTATGTTTGGAGGTTGTGGTTGCTTGTGATCTGCTTTGCAGGCTTCTGTTGGTGTGGTGTGTTTGTAATTAGGGCCTCCGGGAATATTTTTCTGTGTTTATGTGTTTGGTTTACAGTTGTGGTAGGTCTATGTGGGACTGGGTTTGTGGTGTATGTGGTTACCTTCTCCTCCTGACTAGTTTTGACAGTACTGAGTTGGGGGAGCTCAACCTCTGGTTTGGATACATGGTTGCATCTATCACATATATTTGTATTTATTGGGGGGAGTTGTGGTTGTCTGTGTACTTGGGACAGGTGTCACATTGCCTCTGGATTCACAGATTCTTCTTGTTGTGGCTGGACTTAGTGGATTGTATATGTGGACATATGTTATTGCCATACTACTGGTCAGTGATTACTTCCCTTTTTATGTTTGCTCTATCATGTGGTAGCTTCCTCATTCTCTTGCATGGTTTGGTAATGGCTGGAGTCCAGCATGCCAGATGCCTGCATGTATGGCATTGTGTGTTGTTGTTATTTGTGATTGCATACTCCAAGCATTCCTGGCTGTGTTCATGGAGTGCCTGTATAACATGTTCTGCGGTGTGTCCCATATTCTGCACTTGCACAGGGCCTTTCGTGGATTCAACATCAGTTTGGAGGGCTGCAACCTATGCTTTACACATGTTTTTCACTGTGGTATTCTGGCCAGAGACTGGGGTCGGGATGTGTATATCCAGTGTGATTACTCTATGGTCTGGTCTTACCATTGAAGGATACACTTCTCATCTTGCCATCCAGTCCACATGTTGCTGATTATCACTTCCAGTATGCTTACCCCTCTTGTGGGAGTGGTACGTTGTTCCTGGGCATTTTTGTTTATAGATTCTGGGAACTTTTCTCCAACTGTGTTGGTGCTAGTATAATGCTCCCAGTGTATGTCTGGGTATTTTCACTCAAGCAATATAATGCTGTTTTGGGGGCTTGATATATTCATGTATTCCAACATAGGCCAGGTGCAGTTCCTGGTATTAGGACAGTAGTCTGCAGCAGGTTATATACTGGGAGGCAGTTTTAGCCATTGGTATTTGACCATGGCTAATCCATGCTGCTTCTTGTTGTGGTACCAACATGGGGGTGTGGTTATCCTTGACATTTATTGCTAGTCACCCTCCTTTTGTAGCTTGTTCCATGTTTTGCGGCTGTACAGCACAGTATGAGGTGTGACCTGGTAGTGTTAGGGTGCTGATGTGAGCCTTGACCCAGTTCTCTATTACAGGACTGATATCTACATTCTCCATTCTGTGTGCATTTACACTGCACACATCTTGCTGTTTAGACTTCTGGCATTGGGTAGCATTACATCTAGGTTCCTATCCCTTGTGGTACCTATGAAGGTGGGTTTGTGTTTTGAGACTTACCTATTCAGGGCATGCTGTGGGTACTGACAGCCTTTGCCAGTATCCATGGGGCATGGAATGATAGGTGCACGCCACACCTAGCAGGTGGTGCATCATGTCATGCTCCGCATGTCTTCCCAGCCTGAAACACATTGGCTCCCCTTTGACTAACTGCATTACTTCAGCCAGTTATTGCACTTGATCATCCCATCGTCATTTTGTGGCTTCATGCTTGGTGAGGGTGGATGTTAGTCAGGGTGCTCAGGTGTGCATATAGTACATGGTGTTACATTACTTAACACATGGCATTCATGCCTCAGGTGGTGCTGCAGGGCTGCCTCTGTCGGATGTGCATATTACACTTCCCTGTACATGTTTGTGAGCAGGTCATGTCATTTTAGGCATCCATGTTATTATTTGAGTGAGTCAGAAGGGGTATCATTCCCAGGGTTCCTACTGAGCTAGTGTATGTGCTATGCGTTGCCTCTTTGCCAAGGCCAGGGCATACTGGGCACGCCTCCTTCTGCCTACTGGGGCAGGCTCAGGTTGTTCCTCCTCCGAGTCACGCTCTGCCTGTGATGGCCTTGGCAATAGTGAGGGGCTTTTTGGCCCAGCCCTATGCTGGTCCTGCTGCAGCTGTTTTCGCAAGATCATATTATGTAGCATAGCACATACCATGACAATTTTGGTACATGTAGTTGGTGTGTACTGCAAGGCTCCACCAGATGTGTCCAGACACCGGAACTGTGACTTGAGCAGCCCAAACACACACTCTATTACATTACGTGTTTGTGCATGTGCCTCATTATGGCGTTCCTGTTCAGGTGTGTGTGCGTTTCTGATGGGTGTCAGCCACGGCTCCAGTGCATAACCTGCATCCCCCACGAGGTGTCTGTGTGGGATGTCCCCATTGGCAAATGTCTGGTACAGCTGCGTCAAATGCCAGATGTGGGAATCATGGTAACTCCCAGGGCAGCCAGCACACACATTCATTATTATGCCCTGGGCATCACACACGACCTGGCAGTTGATGGAGGGGAAGCCCTTGCGGTTAATGTAGGCCCTACCCCGCTCACCGGCTGGTGCTTTGATGCGTATGTGCGTGCAGTCTATTGCACCCACTACCTCAGGGTATTCTGCTATTTGCTGGAAGAGACGCATATTGCTGGCCAATACCTCACGGGCATTGGGGAAATATACATGATCACCGACATCTGCTGACATGGCATCCAGGAACTGGTGCAGTACCCTGGAGGCTGATGCCTGTGATATCCCCATCATATCGCCAGTTGGTCTCTGGAAGGTACCTGTTGCTAGTATTCTTAGGCCAACACATACCTTGGTTTCCACTGGGATGGGTTCCCCTCCGTTGGTTCTGTGTGTGAGGCGTGGCCTGCACAGCTCAACAATTTGCTGCAGGAGCTCTCTGTCCACTCTATAGCACTCTACTATCTCCAGCTCATGTAACCCATGGTAGGTGACCCTGGGCCTGTACACTCTTCTCCGTCTCCTCAGTGGGGGTTATCTGGCACCATCTGCATTGTCACCACCCTCAGCAAGTCGCCTATGTCTCATTATGACAGCTATGGCAGCCCCTAACATTTCTGCTCTGAGTGAAGCTTTTTCAGTTTTCACTTCTATTAGCTTACTCCTGTCTTGCAGTGTCTCTTAAGAGAAACATCCTGCACTAATGTTTGCAGAGTTTTAAGTGCTGGGCTGGGCTACTATTCTGCCTGTGTAATTGCCTGCTTCTAATTGTTTTCACCTGCTAGCTTCAGCAGTTATCCCTGCTAGCTTCCTATTAATTCTGTTGCTTCCTTTTTCCGTTCTGTTTCCTCAGGGGGGAGCAACGTGCATACCAGCAGAAACACTCTCACAGTGGCTTACACGCGCGCACACGTGCTTACACGGTTCAGAATATACTTAATCGGGTTAAAATGCGTGCACACCCACGCAAACACTGTTACTCATCTGCCAACAGCCTCCAACATGCTCAGCCTGCCCTACACGTGCGCACACCAGCGCAAACAGTGTTAAACATCTCCCAACACGCTCCCACATGCTCAGTCTGCCTTACACGTGCGCACACTGCCCTACTCTGGCTTCATGGCGTGCACACGTGCTCATGCACGCCCAGCAAGAAACTTTGGTGTGAGTAACAGTGTACACCTTCCATTTCTTGACTTTCCCTGACTTATCTTGTGGCACACCTCTTTCCATGATCTGTGTCTGTCATCTGTCATGTTACACTGACCTCCAATGAACTGCATTTCTTTCTACCATTCCCCCCTGTGATGCCACCTATCTCCTACTCTATTCCTCCCCCTTATGTATCTCTTACACTACTCAGACTGTGCTCATTTGCTATGTGACTGTGAGATTCAGTATCCTAACCCTCATTTACATGAGATTGCCTACTAATGCTTAGCTACATGTCTTAGACGCAGCTTCCCCCCTTAGCAACCACTACACGGTGGCCATGTTGTTTTTGGTCTGCTGGTCCCTGCATTGTCATTCCATGTCTTGCATGAAACCCACATTTGTGGGTTTATAACCTTCATTTTTATGTTTTATACAGAGCAGCTTGTTTGCGCGGGGCTGCGCTGGGTTTAAACATCGGCGATCGCCGAAAAAAAAAATTATATTTTTATTATTTTTGCATCGGGTTACCTTGCCAATGGCCACATATTTGGCCATTGGCATGCTGCCTGAGACATATGCACCCTTTATTTGGAGCTGACATGGCTCCGTTGTGGAATTTGCAGAAACGTACTCAGTTGTCAACTGAGTACATTTCTGCAGCTAAAACATCTCTTACACGGGCTGGTTTCTGCTTCGTGGATCGCTAATATACCTCATTTGCATACCTTTCGGCTGTGAGTGAGGTATTTAGCATGTCCACGCCCAGTCCGTATAAGAGACATTTTAGCTGGTCTCTTACACGGAGTTTAGGGCTGTTCCTGGATCGCGAGGCTTGCATGGAGTGTTACACGTCTCTTACACTCCGTGCAAGCCTTCGTGAATCCTGCCCATAGAGTATATTTTAGTACATTTATTAAAACTGTATTTGCCTTAATATTGCTACAACTCAAGTGCTCTAGGTTGCACTGCATCTGAATTGTTTAAGTGTGTTTAAGGTGCTTTTCTGTATATATAGACTTCTCTGTATATGTAGACTAGCTACTTATTCTACTGTATTACTGCCTCTTAAATCGTTTTTGAGTTGTGCACTTGCCTTGCTTCATTTACAAAGTTTTAAATTGCTAATTTTGTAGAGTTTAAATTGTATTTACTGTTTAGGACTACACACTCAAGTGTGTTAGCCTTTTCTGTGTTTATTTACTGCATTATTGTATTGTTTAGCCTGTTTTAACAAAAAAAAATACTATCTTGTTTGCTCGTTTCCCACCTTTCCCTAGCCAGTATAGTCCAGATCCCAGGCTTTATTTGTCTCAGGACGTTATTTTCTGTGTTCAGAGCTATCCAGACCTTGCTGTGGTAGAGGGAAGTCCTACTGCTTACCAGTGGGAGTGGTGAGCATTGTACTGTCTATCTAACACTAGAGGAGTGGTTTCCAGCATTGAAATTGTAATTTTAGCCATTTTGGGCTGATTTCTATAATTTTAACCATTTTGGGTTGATTTCTATCCCTTTCAACTTTCTGGCATAAAACGTATGTGTTTGTGTATTTTTCGCATTGTGCAGCACCACAAGGCTACGGTTAAACTATTCCAGGTGCCTGAAAGTCTGCTCTTAAAATTTTCCCTTAGAACTAGCTTGTTTCTCAGTAGTAGCACTAAAGTCTGAACCCCTGTGACTACCACTTGCTCTAGAACCTGCTGGAAAGCACTAGGAAGCCTGAAACTGAAACAAGCACTCAACTCTCCTTGTCAATAAGGAGAAATTAATTGTAGACACTAAACAGCCTATAATTGCAAAGTACCTTGCAAAGGTAAGGGAAAACAGCTTTTGTACTTTACAAAAAAAGCACCTAAACAGGCATGTCCAAGGGTCAGCTTCTGGTGATTTCTCCTGTCCACCTGTGGAATCTGGGCATACTGGGGCAATGCGGCAACTGCCTCATGTACACTGAAAACTCTCTCCTACCACCCAACAATACAACCTGCGATAGATGCACTTACATAGCCAAACTGGAAGCAAAGCCCTCTCCAGCCAAGATTGTGCTAGACAGTCAAGAGGGGAAGGTTAATACCTGCACTACACCTCAAGCAACCCATAGCCCTTCAAAACCCACATTATCAAAACCCACACATTGCAACACTAAACCCACATATGCGGAGGTCCTTCACATTAACTTGCCCAAGCAACAAGGCTGTAACAGCAACAAAGCTGAAACGCAAACACCAGTCACAACCAAAGTGACACATAGCTTACAACACCAGTGTGCTGGGTCTATATTAGAACACCAAACTTTCAAAATTTCGAGTGTTCTAATATTGACCCATTTTCAGTGAACGCTGAAAATATCGAAGAAACAGAAAACCAAATTTTTTCCTAGGGAAAGAATTTGGTTGTCCGTTTCTGTTGCTTCGGTATTTTCAGCGCTGTGGTGGAAAGTTACGGGTCAGGTTCAGGTAAGTGTGCGATTGTATGGACATGAGGGTTAGGGTGGGTTAGGTGAGTTAGGGTTAGGGCGTGGGTCAGGTAAGAGTGCGATTGTGTGGATGTGAGGGTTAGGGTGGAGTAGGTGAGCTAGGGTTAGGGCGTGGGTGAAGTGACTGTGCGATAGTGTCGGACCTTAGGGTTAGGGTTTGGGTTAAGGTAAGTGGATAGTTAGTGGTGTATGTATAGTTTAGTGTAGGGTTAGGTGTAAGAGTTTAGGTGTATGTGTGTGGATTGCTGTTTGTTTGGTGTGCTTGTGTTGTGTGTATGTGTTTTGGAATAGTGAGTTTTTTCCCTAGGAAAAAAATCACTGTTCTGTATGTTGATTGTTTTAAATTTTTGATTAATAGGGTTCGATATTAGAACACTCGAAATTTTGAAAGTTCAGTGTTCTAATATAGACCCCAGTGTGCCACCCAACAAACAGACCCTAAGGCAAGACAATGTACTCAACACTTTAGTCATAGGTGACTCTATAGTCAGGCACACCGATGTCCCACTCACCAGGCTGAACAAGGAGAAAATTACAATCAGCTGCCTGTTGGATGCCAGGATCCGCCACATAACTCATGCACTCAAGTCACTCCACAACAAGTACAAATACGACTCTGTCATTGTCCATGTTGGAGTGAATGACTTGAGACGCACCTCCCTGGACTACACGAAAAGAGACATGGAAGAGCTCTCGGATCATGTGGCCCAGGCAGGTATGACCCTAGCCTTGAGTAGCGTCCTGCCTTCTCCCAGAATGATACCACAGTATAAGGACAAAATGATTGACTTCAACAATTGGCTAAGCTTCTGGTGTCATTCAAAAGGGATCCAGTATCTGTTTGCCTGGGAAGACATGGTCAACAAACCACGATGCTTTGCCAGAGATGGTCTGCACCTGTCACTCCTGGGATTCAGGTTACTGGCTAAAGCTCTTGCCACCCCTATAGTGCCTTTTTTAGGCAAAATTCAAAGGACAAAACCACTACCATAACAGATACAAGCATGCAAAATCTGAAGGTAATGCTACTCAATGCTAGAAGTCTAAACCTCAAAATGCACTCTCTCGAGGCACTCCTAAAAATGGAGAACATCAATATCTGTGCAGTAACTATGACCTGGTTCAAGGCTCCAGAGAACACCACTGCAATACTAGACTACAACTCCTACCACACTTTTCGGCCACCAAACCAAGACCAAAACACTAAAGGTGGAGGAGTGTCCATATTTACCAAGGATATTCACACCTCCAGGCTAGTTGCCAAACACAATGCATCTGAAATTCTCCAGGTGCAACTAACACTAGGTAAGACTGCAATCCAAATTGTAGCTTGCTACAGATTCCCCACCATGCCCCAAGATTCTCACTACACCTTTCTAAACATACTGGAAAATATTATGATATAACCAAACACCCTAATACTGGGTGATTTCAACTACCCTGCCATTAACTGGGAAAACTACTCGTGTACCAACACATTTTCCCAACGGTTCTTGGAATTCATAAATTCCAAATCCCTGCATCAACTAATCCATTGTCCCACCAGGGGCTCCAATATCATAGACCTGGACATTACCAACATGGAAGATAGATGCTCCCCACCAGTGGTCACCCCCTCATTGGTCAGGTCTGACCATAAGCAAATCACCCTTGACATCCACATCCCACCCCCACCCCCCAGTAAGGAAACCTCCATAAAAAACTTCCCCAAAGCCAACTTCATTCTACTCAAGTCAGAAGTGACAAACTTCATGGCAGCCATGCAGACGGGATCTGAAAGTTCGACTGCTGAATCCTACACTAAGGCACTGTATGAGCACATCCACTCGTGCATGAATCATGCCATCCCAAATAGAACCAAGATGCTCTCCTCCAAAAAAAGGAAGCCAATCTGGTGGTCCCCTGCCATAAACAAACTATACAACAGAAGAAACTGTTGCAGAAAAGAGGAAAATCCCAGAATGCAAAAACTCCCTTACCAGCCTCAGTAAGAAGCTGAGATCCCTCATAAAATCCTCAAAAGCTAGTTATAAAAATAAAATTGTCAATTATTCCAAAGACAGTCACAAGGCATTCTATAGTTATGTCAAGAATCTAAATGGTAATGCTCAGATCTGCTCTGAGCTACAACAGAATGGCATTAAATATACTGATCCCAAGGATATTGCCAATATCTTGGCAGATCGATTTAGTGCCAACTTCACCCCCTCTCACCCCCTAAAGGGCCCAGCTCAATACCAAAAGATTGCCAAATTCTGGTAATCATGGCCACACAGGTAGAAACCGCACTCTCCAAAGCTAAGAATACAGCATGCATTGAACCAGATGACATCCTGGGCTGTGTACTACATGAACTACAAAATGAACTGGCACCTCACCTAAGTGTCATGTTTAATCATAGCCTCACCTCAGGCTTCGTGCCCACTGAGTGGTGCACAGCTACAGTTATCCCACTCCACAAGGGGGGGATCCACCTTGGATCCCGAGAACTACAGCCCCATCAGTCTGACGAGCCTGATCTGCAAGGACGTGGAATGCATTATCATGGAACTTATAAACAAAGACATTGGTAACCTTCAAACACTGGACACCACCCAGTTTGCATTTGTGAAGGGCCGATCTTGTCTCTTGAACCTGACTGACTTCTTCAAATCAGTCTCCAGAGCTGTGGACAAGGGTAAGGTAGTCCACACAGCCTATCTGGACCTCACCAAGGCCTTCAACACCATCCCCCACTCTGGAATAATAGATAAAATTACTAAGCTGGGCATAAATCCATACATCACTTGATGGGTTGCCAACTGGCTTACTGACAGAACCCAGTCTGTAAAAGTAAAAAAGTAAGCAAGAAATTAGAAAGACTATTTCTAATAATAAGGTGTATCCTAATTTGACTTATGAGGAGAGACAATTTTTAAGTGACATTAGGAATGATTGTAACATTACAGTTATGGCCCATGACAAAGGAGGGACTACTGTTTTTATGGATACATTTACTTATGAGTCTAAGGTGATGGAAACCTTGGAAGACCACAGTAAATATACCAGGGTTTCATTAAATAAAATTCACATAGCTTATAAGAAAATTTTCCTGGTATTGAATGAATTACTGCTTGAGGGGTCTATTGATTTAAACCTGTTTACATTTCTCCACAATGATAGACCAAAGGTTCCTACAATACTCGGCATTCCTAAGGTACATAAGAACCTGGAGGACCCACCTCTGAGACTTATAGTGGCTGCAGAGGGGTCTGTTACTGCACCACTGGCCAGGTTATTGGATGTAAAATTAAAATCTTTGTCTTTAGGATTTTTGGATACTTTAAAGGATTCTTGGGATTTACTCAGACAAATCAAACCAGAATTGTATGATGAAGGAGCTATATTTATTACAATAGATGTAGTTGATTTGTTCTCTTCTATCCCTCATGAGTTGGGAATGCTTTGGTTAGAAGAAGCTATGGGGTCTTCAGATGGATTATCTAACAATGATTTTCATGTATAAGTCTTATCGAGTTAGTGCTTAATAATAACTTTATTCACTTCGAGGGTGAATTTTTCAAGCAAGTGAAAGGTGTATCCATGGGTGCACGATGTGCACCCACTTATGCTAACATCATACTTTCTATATGGGAAAATAAATATATTTTTAATTCCAAATATGTTAAATGCTGGAAGTTATACAAACGTTATTTGGATGATATTTGTTTGATATGGAATGATTCTGGAGAGAAATTTCTGGAGTTTTACAATTATAGGTTCATAGGTTCATAGGTAGGTACTGGGCTATCTGCCCGAAGGCATATATTAGCCCAGCCACGTTGTGCAGTATTCACCGCCCCTTTGGTTAGTTCCCTAGGCCCTTGATATAGCAGCTAGTACCCTTGGTCACTATCTAGTAGAGCTGTTGGTATGATCCCTGATGTGAACTTTCCGTTACCCATCCACTCGTCAAGGTTCCTCTTGAAGAGTGATAGTGAGGGGCTCTGTCTTATGTAGATCAGGACCTTGTTCCATAGTAAGGGAAGTCTTTGCGAAGGCAATCTATCCCTCCAGAATGTTCTATTCATTGTTGTGCTGAGGTTTATATCCCTAGAGCGTGTAGCTCGAGTAGATTTTGTTTTGCTAAGATGGAGCATGTTCAACAGTTCTGGGTTGGACATGGCTCTGCATGTTAGACAGAGATCGCCTCTGAGAAGGTGGTATGCAACAGAGAAAAGTCTTATTTTTTTTTTCAACTGTGTTGCATAGGGCAACTGTTTGAGGCCAGTATTCCTCTTAGTGAGGTACCTCTGTGGTCTCTTCAGCTGCTGTAGATGCCTAGCCAGGTACATTCCAATTGGTGCATTGTACTCAATAATGGGTCTGATGAGGGAAGAGTAGAGGGGCATCACTACATCCTTAGATATTGATGCGAACCCTTTCGTGATCAGATGGGTCACATAGAAGGATTTTCTAACCACCTTGGCAACATGGTTATCAAAAGAAAGCTGACTATCTACTTGGGTCCCTAGATCCCTTATTACTTCTTCAGATTTCAGGGGATTACCTCCTATGTGGTAGTTTGCGGGTACTCTGATTTTTCCAAAGGGGATTACTATGCATTTTTTAGCATTTAGCTTGAGACCATGGCTTTGACACCATGCATCAGTCTCATTAAGGCCCTTCTGGAGGATATCCATGTCGGCCGGAGACTCTATTATAGCATCCAGTTTGCAGTCATCTGCAAACTTGGTCAGCCACAGCCCTTCAGTGCTTGCCTATCCTTCTGAGAAGTATATGCCAAACAGGAGGTGCCCCAGGACAGAGCCCTGAGGCACACCACTCATTACTGGTCTGGATTCGGACATAGATCCCACTACTCTTACTTTGTGGGATCTGTCTGAGAGCCAGTTTGCGATCCATCTTGTGACGTAAGGGTTTATGCCCAGGTTGGTGAGTTTATCAATAATACCCGAATGAGGAATGGTGTCAAATGCTTTAGCAAGGTCAAGGTAAGCCGTGTGTACCTCCTTTCCCTTATCTATAACCTGAGTAACTGTCTCAAAGAAGTCCACCAAGTTCAGGAGGCATGATCTGCCTTGACGAAGCCGAACTGTGTGGAGTCAAGTGTTTGGAGGTTCCCAATCTCTCCATTTATGAGTTCCATAATGATTCACTCCATTGCCTTACAGATCAGACTGGTCAGGCTTATTGGTCAGTAGTTTCCAGGGTCGGTTGTGGGCCCACCCTTGTACAGCAGAACCACCATTGCTGTGCACCATTCTATGGGCACATATCCTGTCGAGAGGCTGAGACTGAACAGGGTATTTAGATGCGAGGTTAATTCATTTTGGAGCTCACATACGACACAGCCTGGGACACCATCTGGTCCCATGGAGGCAGTGTTTTTAGCTTTAGCTAGAGCCTTATAAACCAACGTATCAGTAATAATTGGTTACACAATCCCCTGGAATAGTAATAGGCCCTGTAGGTGGTGGTGGTGGGGGGGAATTTGCACTGAACCTATCAGCCAAGATGTTGGCAATGTCAGTGGGGTCAGTGTATTTTGTTCCATTTTGTACTAGCTCAGAACAGACCTGAGCATTGCCATTTAGGTTTTTGATGTAACCATAGAAGGTCTTATGGTTATTCTTGGTATCCTTGACAACCTTCTTTTCGAAATTGGCTTTAGTTGACTTGATGAGGGCCCTCAATTTCTTACTAATGCTGATCAGGGATGATCTTTCTACTTGAGATTTGGCCTTTTTTTGTATAAGTCTCCTCCTTTTATTGTATAGTTTGCATATGGCCGGGTCCACCAGACTGGTTTCTTCTTGCTTGATGAAGGAGTCTTGGTTTTATTTGGGATAGCACGGTCCATGCAATCCTGAAGATGTATATAAAGTGCCTTGGTGTAGGATTCTGCATCCTGGATATCATTATCCTTCTGCAAGGGAATAGTGAAGCTTTCCACTTCTGACACAAGTAGTTTGAAGTTTGCTTTGGAAAGGTTTTTTATGATGGTTTCTTTGACTGGGGGAGGTGGAGGGGTGAGGACATCCAGGGTTATCAGTTTGTGGTCTGATCTGACCAGAAAGGGAGTGATAACGGGTGTGGTACAATGGGTGCCCATATTTGTGATGACTAAATCCAATATGTTGTCCCCTCTAGTGGGAAAATATACCAGTTGTTCAAGGGCATTTGAATTTATAATTTCTATGAACCGCTGGGCATAGGAGTTAGAACTTTGGTAGTTCGCCCAGTCTATACCAGTGTAGTTGAAATCACCCAAAATTATGGTGTTGGGTAGGACCTTTATATTTTCCAATGCCTCAAGGAATGCTGAGTGGGCATCTTGGGACATGGTGGGAGATCTATAACAGGCTACGACTTGAAATATGGTTTTTCCTGCTGATAGTTGCACATGGATGATCTCTGGGGCATCATGCTGTGCCACTAACCTGGAGATGTGGGTATCCTTGATGAATATGGATACACCTCCACCCTTTGTACTGCGATCCGGTAACTGAGGCAGGAAGGTATGATATGAATTGTAACCTGGTAGTGCTGGGGTGCTCTCTCGAGCCTTGAACCAGGTTTCCGTCACTGCACAAACATCGATTTTCTCCATACTGAGGAGTGCCTCGAGTGTGTGCATTTTGAGGTTGAGACTTCTGGCGTTGAGTAGCATTATCCTTAGTTTTTGGTTACATGTGCTGGTTATGGTGGTTGGTTTGTCATTTGAGCCTTGCCTAAAAAAGGCACTATGGGGACGGCAAGAGCCTTGGCCAGTATTTGAAAGCCTAGGGGTGACAGGTGAAAACCATCTCTGGCGAAACAGCGAGGCTTGTCTATCATGTCATCCCAGGCAGACAGACACTGTATCCCCTTAGAATGACACCAGAAACTTAGCCAATTGTTGAAATTGATCGTTTTGTCTTTGTATTGTGGTATCATTCTAGGTGAAGATAGTATGTTACTCAAGGTCAGGGTCATACCAGCTTGGGCTACAGACCAGAGAACTCCTCAATGTCTCTTTTATGTAGTCCACGGAGGTACATCTTAGATCATTCACACCAACATGTACAATGACAGCATCATACTTGTACTTGTTCTGGAGTGACCTAAGTGCCTGTGTTATGTGGCGGATCCTAGCACCCAACAGGCAGCTGACAGTAACCTTCTCCTTGTTCAGCCTGGTGAGTGGAACATGTGTGTGCCTTACTATAGAGTCTCGTATTACTAGCGTGTTGGGTATGGTGTTTTGCCTTAGGGGCTGTCATGAGGCACACTGCTGATGTGAATTATGTGTTTTCTGGCTTGTGTTTGGAGGTGCAGGTTGTTTGCTTGTCTGCTTTGGATGGCACTGTTTCTTTTTCAGATTGGTACCTAGTGCCTCCGAATATGTTTTTGTGTATTTATGTGTATGTTTTGCCGGTGCTTGTTTTGTAGATCCCTGTGTGACTGGTGGTGTGATGCTAGTGTGTCTCTTCTCCTCTTGACTGTCTGTTACATCATGGGTTGAGAGCGCTTAGCCTCTAGTCTGGCTGTGTATTTGCATCTCTCACAAGTGTTTGTGTCTAGAGGTAAGAGGAGTGGGTTGTCTGTATACATGAGGCAGTTGTGACATTGCCTCAAGATGCCCAATTCCACCAGATGAACTGGAGAGTACACCTGAAGGTGACCTCTGGACATGCTTGAAAAAGTGAGTTTCACTTGCCTTGTGGACAGTCGAGGGTCTTATGCTGTATTATAATAGTGCTGTCTAGGAGATTTGGAAAATAATAGTGCTGTCTAGGAGATTTGGGTAAGTGCTGATTTGGGTTATGCAAGTGCTGCAATAAGAGCAGTTGATCTGAAGCACTTGAGTTGAGGCTTGCCTAGTTCTAAGGGAAAATTTGCAGTGCAGACTTTGTGGAGCCAAGAATAGTATACCCCAGATAACCGACCCTGCCCGACGCTGCTCTGTGCGCAAGACCGTGCAAAAAGAGAGTTGCAGGGTTTTAAGAGAGAGAGATCAAGGAGTTTGGAATTGACCCAAAATGGCCAATAAAACTACAGTTTCTAGGCAGTAATCACTCCTACAGGGACAGGCAGGCTGCTCAGTGTTAACCACTGCCACTGGTGAATACAGAGACATCCCTTTAGCCCAAGTAAGCACTGGCCTCCAAGAAACTTACAAATAGTTCAGAACAGCAATTCTGTAACTGAACTTTTTTTAAATTATAGAAAGTGGGAAAATAGCAAGATTTTTTTGGTTTTTTTGTTTTTGTTTAAGGATAGCAGAGACACACAAGTAGCAAACTAGTCAGAACAGTGCAATAAATGACCCCAGCACGTGTGTGCTAGGTCAGAGGCAGGTAAAATGCAATTTTAAGAAAAAACGATTTTAAATTAAGTGCAACACAGAAAATGCAATAAACAGGCTCTAGGTATGTTCTAAATACTGTTTCTAACACAGATATCAACTTTTGCAAGCAAGAAAATGTTGAAATGTAGGTGGCAATGAAGTTTTTCTAAGAAATAAATCAGAAGAAAATACTTAAAATCTCAAAAGTGGCTCCTTTCTTCTCTCAGCATTTTCTCCTTTTGCTAGGTGCTTCAGCAACAACTATCAAGCCTGGAAAGATGCTAAAACCATGCGGTTGCAGGGTTTTAAGAGAGAGAGATCAAGGAGTTTGGAATTGACCCAAAATGGCCAATAAAACTACAGTTTCTAGGCAGTAACGACTTCTACAGAGACAGGCAGGCTGCTCAGTGTTAACCACTGCCACTGGTGAACACAGAGACTTCCCTTTAGCCCAAGTAAGCATTTGCCTCCAAGAAACTTACAAACACTTATATTTCTAGTACAACAGAATTTCTGAAATTTACTTATAACATCCAGTATGATTATATGAATTATTTAGATATAACCGTTTACAAGTACAATGGAAAATTTAAATCTACAGTATTTAGAAAGGAAACCTATTCTAATTCCTACCTATATTATACCAGTTCACACCCCTATAGCCAAAAGAGAAGTTTGGTGAAAGGAGAGTTTGTGAGGTGGCGTAGGATGTCCTCTGAACAGGAAGATTTTATAGCCGGATGAATGGAATAGGTCTGCTGCTATTTCTGATTTAAACATTTTTGACACCCCTTTGAAGTGTGTGTTCAGGAAAGGTTCCAACATTAAAAATATTATAGAGAAAAAAGGTGGCAATGTTTACCCATTTGGACATAACAAACAAGGAACTTATAAATGTGGGCACTGTTCTCAGTACCCTTTTATACAAGGGGAGAATTTGTATTTTTCAGCTAGAAACAAAAAGCTTACATGCAAAGGGTATGCTACATGTGACACCAGTGGGGTAGTTTATTTATTTGTTTGTAAAGGATGCACAAGTTTTTATGTAGGAAAAACTGAAAGAAAATCATGGAAAAGAATTTATGAACACCTATATGAAATGAGAAATCACAATAATAGTAATGCCTTGTATAGGCATAGCATTGGTTGCTCTCAGGCATCCTTTTTTTCATATATTTTGGAAGTAGTAACAAAAGATGTGAGAAGGGGATCTTGGGAATTATACATTGAATATAGGGAACTTTTTTGGCAGGTGGTACTGGAGGCAAATAAATTCCCAGGATGAATGACATTATTTCCATTGCTCCAGTATTGAAACTGAGAGCAGCAAAACTTTAATTCTATTCCCCTTAACAATACCTGCAATAAGTATATATATTGGTTAAATACATTTGCACTTTGTATTCCTTATGCATCAATTTCACATGTTTTTATACATATTTATACATATATTTATATTGGATAATACAGTTTTATAAGAATGTTTTTATTCATGTTTAATGTTAGCAAAGCAAGTCAGTGATTTTTATGTCAGTGTGTCTTTAAATAGTTAATTGCTTTATTTATTTGAAATGTTTGAACTTTATATGCATTGTGATAGGATGAACTTAATTTATTATGCTATTTAAGATGTATTTTTTATGGCTTTTATCTGATGAAGTCATTTCATGATGAAAGCGCATGGTATTTAGAGCGTTTATGTGTGTGAAGCCTCTGTATCTGAATAAAATGTATCTACGGTATCTTTGGTCCATGTTCCTTCCAGGTGCCTGGTTTTGTGTTTTGGTTTTGCTTTGGCACTTTGTAGTTCATTTTTCTTGGTGATTTGCCAACTGGCTTACTGACAGAACCCAGACTGTAAAAGTAGCCGACTCCAAATCCAGCTCCAGACAAGTGACAAGTGGAGTACCTCAGGGTTCAGTCCTGGGACCACTCTTGTTTGGCATCTACTTCTCTGAAGTACAGGCCAACACTAAGGGACTCTGGCTAACAAAGTTCGCAGATGAATGCAAACTGGGAGCCATTACTGAATCCTCGAATGATGTGGATATTCTAAAAAAGAGCCTTACAGAAACAGATGCATTGTTGCCAGAGCCACGGGCTCAAGCTTAATGCCAAGAAATGTATAGTTATCACCTTTGGGAAAAGAACATGTGCCCATGACTTACCACAGAGGTGGCAGTACACTAAACCACGAAAGTGTGATGAGAGACTTAGAGACACAGGTGGACAGTGGTCTCACCTTCGATAACCACATCGCCTCAACAGTCAGGAAATCCTTCTATGTGGCACACCTCATCACTAAGGGCTTTTCATCCTGAAAAAAGGAGGTCATTGTCCCACTGTACTCATCCCTCATTAGACCTATTATAGAGTATAATTCCCCATTTGGTATGTACCTCACAAGACATCTGCAACAGCTGGAAAGGCCACAGAAATACCTCACTAAAAGAATGACAGGCCTAAAGCAGATGCCATATTCTGACTGTCTAAAAAAACTCCAGCTATACTCTGTAGCATATCGTCTACTCAGAGGTGATCTCTGCTTTTCATACAAGGCCATGTCAAACCCTGTGCTGTTGGGCATGCTCCACTTAAAGAAATCCCAATCCCACAGAGCCACATGCTCCAGGGATTTAAACCTTGTCATCACAATGAACAAAACATGTTGGAGGGATAGGTTCCTGACCTAGAGACTCCTCAGACTCTGGAAAAGACTGCCCATACATGTCAAGCAGAGTGCCTCCTTGGCCCTCTTCAAAAAGAACCTTGATGATTGGATGGGAGATAGGAAATTCACCCTGGGGATCATGCCAGTCACCCCGCTAGACAGCGGTCCAGGGAAGTAAATATTGTGGGAAGAAATATCCAGGGAATTGTTTTGGTTAGGCTTGTATAGGCCCTAGGAACGATAGCCTAGTACCAACTATGAACAATGGAATGGTGACGTGCATAGCCATTTCACAGTGCTTTGTTCTTGTTAAGTTCTTGCTGTGGCATTTTTATGTGGAATCTACATTCTGTCCCTATGTCTGGGCATGTTTTTCAATGTGCCCCTATTTCCTCCAGCACCTCATTGACATGCAGTAGGTGAATTAGCATTCCACCAGTTTCATTTAGTGTACGTGAGAGTGTGCATGCTCACCCATGTGTGTTTGTGTGTGTGTGTGTGTGTGTGTGTGTGTGTGTGTGTGTGTGTGTGTGTGTGTGTGTGTGTGTGTGTATGTGTGTGTAAATGTTTGTATATGTGTAAAAATATTCACTGATTTTTATCTGTACAGTCATACAATAATGATGGACACATAAATAACTCTTCTGGGTATCAGGAAATATGCCTTTTACAAGTAATTATCTTCCAAAAATAAGATATAAAATGCATCTTAGAACATGTAAGGCTTCTAGAGGTATGATGACCCGCCCACATCCCAGATGGTATAAATAGATTTTGACATGGACATAGTGTTGACCTCTACCCTCAGCTGCATAAATTCTAAAACCAGCCCTGCCCAGGGCTGCATACATAAGATTGATGTAGCTTTTTTGTGGGTAGTGTGGGCTGGAGATGGTGTGGTCGTTACTTCTTTAATTTTCCTTACAATCAAACTCTAGTAATGTACACAGGAGGTCAATTATGATTTCTGTTGGAGCTAGGGTCAATGTAGTCATTTTTATTTCACTTTTCTCACAGACCTTAGATGTGTGAAAAGAAAGTTACTATAGTTTGTGAATGGACAGTGTATTATCTGGGAGCAAAAAGTTGGAATACGTTACTGCAATCATTAATATTTGTTTCATGTTCCTCACAATTACATATCAGGCAAACATCTATCGGTGGCAGAGTTTGGTGGTAGGGGTTGAGAAGTGTGGAGGCATCCTGTGTATATGTATGACAGCAGTCACTTGAAATACATGGCAGTGGCAATTTGAACCTTTGCTTTTATCCCAATCTAACACCAGAGGGGCGCACAAACAGGGACTGTCTTCTTTTTTTTGGGGGGGGGGTTAATGTGGGTAGGGAGGCTGGCATTATTCCCAGATAGGGTTTATGTATCTTTTCAAACATTTGTCTTGTTAGGTTATTTTGAGCTACTATGTTATTAGTTTTGAACATTTCACTTTACGCACAATTTATGACTTTTCTGACAGGAAAAGTAAGATTAAAATTATTTTCTTACTTATGATTTTTTGTTTAGGCCACCACTGGATGGATGAAAAGGTTGGGAAAATGCACTAAAATATGCCTCAGAGCATCATTAACCCTATGACTTCTGGAAGCTTTGCAGTTCCCAGACCTCCAACTTGATTGAATTATTTCTTATGCAGTTATTGTTGTGCTGTCTTGGCCATTTAAGGTGTGTCAAAAGGATGCAAGGGATATTAAAGCTGAATGACAACACTGAATTTCCTTCTTTAATCACACATTTTGTTCAAGTTGTGATTGGATGAAAAGGTTGTAAAAAATTAAAATGCATTTCAGAGAATATAAAACATCATGGCATCTTGAAAAGGTTGAAGGGTAAGTCAAAATGTGGGAAAAAGGAAGAAAAAATAATATGCATTGTGTGGGGATCCCAGAATGGGGAAAAATGTGGGGCACTGGAAGATGTGTGTGGGGTGAAACAGTTTGTGACATCATGCAACCCTTTGCCTGGAGTTCCATGTCACTTAAAGTCAGCCCTGTACATAGAGCTGTTATAATGTATCATCATTGCAATCCAGTGCCAGTCAATGTTACTGTCCCCCTCTGGGAAATGGGCCAACATATTGTGGTACCCAGGCCTGTCATAATGTGAGAGCATTGTACCTGCAGTTCAGTATGTGTATCCTACTCCTAAAACTCTGCAACATGACCTAAAATGTTGGTTAAGAGGGTTGACAGTGACAAGGTGATACTTAGATTGAAAGTTTCCAGGGCTGACATACATTGATGATGTTTTGTGTTTTTGAATTTGTCAAAATAAACTGAAAACATGTTATGAAAGCAGTTTGCATGATAAAGTTGTGCTGAATTCTAAAAGGAGAAAGAATTGCTAATTGTATGTTGCATAAGAAGTGAAAGAAGAACCAATAAATTATAAACCATTGTTGCTGAAAGCTACCTATCTCCAATAAGCTCATGAATTACATTAGTGAAGCAAACAAGAACTATAGCATTGTGCTTGAAACTAATGCCATGTAACAATTTGTACTGAAATTAAGTAAAATTAAAGCAATTAAGAATTGTCTGTATTTACACAGCATTCTTTTTTAGGTTCTGAAAGAGTGCTGGTCTTGTCTTTCGGCTTTTCCCAGTTAGGGGTCACCACAGCGGAACTCCAGTCCACTAATGATTGGCAGTGGATTTTTATAATGCCGAAGTGCCAGCCCAATGCCCAACCTTCAAGGAAGGTACACCCATTCACACACGCACCTACCTGCATGACATTTCTGAAAGAGTGCTGTTATTGCTCTAAAAATCTGTGTCATGTGTCAGTAGAAAGTATTCTTCTGATGTCAGCCTTGTATTTGTACATGGCATCATCTGCTATGGACAAATTGTGTGCAACAAAGGCAGCCATAATAGTTCACAGAGAAAACTTAAAATACTGCTTCAGGTAGTAGAAAACTTGCCTAAAAGAATTGAGCCATTGAGGTATCAGAAAAAAACAGCTAAATTATGGCTTAGCTATGGGTTCTGTTGAAATTGCTAAAACTAGAGTGAGCTATGTGATGCTTCCTATATATAACCTATGCAAAATTTACAACGTGTAAGAAAATGTTTGAACAACAAAAGTACTGATTAAAAGTTAAAAATTCTGTAATGTGAAATTTTCAACTTATGTCTCATGATTTTCTGTAGCTGCTGAAAATGAAAGGGAAAAAGAGTAATAAGCAAGCCAGTACAGAGTTGTAGCAGAGTGGGGCTGCACAGTACAGAAATGCTGAAACAAAGCATGTTGCTAAGAGTAGTTAAGCCTCTTTAAAAGTAAGGCTGTCACCCTAGAGGAACTTTCCTCCTGAGTGATGGTAAAATGACACATATGCTTGAAAGTTTGAATGGTATAATATAAAACAAACTGCTATGATACATAACATGGAATGGGTAGAAAAAAGATATTATACTTGAAGATGAAAACCAAAAGAGAACTTAATTTCATAACCATGTTGCTGTTGTATCTTTACAGAATTCATATGCATGATACTATTCTCGAGTTGAAAAATAAAACAGTAGAATTTGCAAACTGAAGCTAAGTTGCTAACAAGGCAACTGATGTGAATGAAGAATGGTGAGGAAGTTACTATATAGCTAAGCAAGTTGAGCTGCATGGGCACCAGATGTGAGATCCATTGTTGAATATGGGAAAAAAACAGCAAAACATAAAACATATATCTGCAAAAGGTAGTGAAACTTGTTAAAGATTGAAATCATACATAAGAATCAATGGCAAACAGAGAAAGTGCTATGTATGGCTTCAAAGAAGGATATAAGAGACGAATATATGACCTCAAGCAGCTGTAAGGTAAAACAGGTAAACAGATGTGTATCTTGCTCAGAAGAAGGTGTGGTCTAGTAGAGCAAGATAGTGTAAATGTGGTCTATACAGAGTGTATTGTTAAAGTATGGTGCTGCTGAAGAGTTTGATGTCCTAAATCAGAAGTCACCTGCCTGAAAGAGTCACATAAAACAAATGTTAAAAGTGTGATACTTTCAACCAAATCATGGAACTGTTTTAAAGCATGGCATGAGAAATTTCTGGTATAGAAAGTAGCTTTGTTCAAATAAGAAGTGAGGTGAAGCAAAGGAAGAAAATGGAAGACATTGGGCCGGATTCACGAGGGCTTGCACAGAGTCTAAGAGTAGAGTAAGACGCCATGCAGCCAACATGTCCGCTGAGCAATCCAGGAACAGTCGGTAGGGGCGTGCAACAGAGCTCCTAAAATGACTCTTACATGGACAGGGCTAGGATATGCAAATTGCCTCAATTGCAGGCGAAAGCTATGCAAATGAGGTAAATTTGTGATCCAGGAAAACTGAACCTGTCCGAGTAAGAGTAGTGTTATTTGCAGAAATGTACACTGTTGACAACTGAGTACGGTTCTGCAAATAGCAAAACAGAGCTGTGACAGCTCCAAAAAAAGGATGCATCCAGTTGAGGAAGCATGCCAATGGCCAAAAATACGGCCATTGGCAATGTTCACCGATGCAAAATTAAAATAAAATATTTTTTTTTTATCCCGATCGTCGATGTTTAAGCGTAGCGCAGCGCCGCGCAAATGCGCTGCACTCTAAAAAACAGAAAAACAATAATTAAAATCCACAAATGTGGATTTTATAGTAATCCCTAATATGCAATGCAAGGGAATGGCAGTCCGAAGACAACATGGCTATCGAGTAAAGGTTGCGAAGGGGGAAGCTCAGTCTAAGAGATGTAACCAAGCATTAGTAGGCAATCCTATGCAAATGAGGGTAAGGATAGTGAATCCCAAGTTTACATAGAAAAAGAGCACAGTCAGTGGAGTGTAGGAGTAGGATAAGGGGAGTATCACAGTAGAAGATAGGTGACATCATGAGGGGGTATGTCTGAAAGAAGTGAAGCTCATTGGAGTAGAGTGGCATGTGTCTGCTCTCAGTTACTCATCACTGGAAGAGGTGTGTCAACAGATACCCTAGCTAAAGGCAAGAAATTGAAGGTGTATGTCATGAGCAACACTAAAGTTTCTTGTAGAAGTGCCTGCAACGTGTATACACATGTGTGTGTGCCTGTAAAACTGAGTAAGCCTGTGTGTGTGCGTTTAAGCCGGAGTAAGCAAGTGTAAAGTTGTTGAAACCTGTGTAAGCGCGTTTGCGCCTGTGTAAGCATGTTTGCGCCTGTGTGCACGCGTTTTAGCAAGAATAAGCATGTTTTAGTCCGTGTAAGCATGTGTGCATGCATGTGAGCTGGTGTGCGCGTGTTTGCGCTTGTGTGTGCGGCACTGCCCCCCTGAGGAAACAGAAAGGGAAAAGGAAGCACAACAAATAGTAGGAAGTTAACCAGGGAGTACTAGCAGAGCTAGCAGGTGAAAACAATCAGAATCAGGCAATTACACAGGCAGTACACTAGCCCAGCCCATCCCAGCACTTAAAACTCAGCAAACAACTTTCCACTATGTTTTTCTCAGAGACACTGCAACACTGCAGTAAGCTAATAGAAGTGAAAACTGAAAAAGCTTTACTGAGACAAAGAAATGTTAGGGGCTGCCATTGCTGTTATAAGGCAACATATGCAACATGCTGAAGGTGGTGACAATATGAATGCTGCTGAGCAACCCGCAGTGAGGAGACGGAGAAGAGTGTACAGGCCCAGGGTAACCTAACAGAGGCTACATGAGCTGGAGATAGTGAAGCACTATAGAGTGGACAGAGACCTCATGCAGCAAATTGTTGAACTGTGCAGGCCACACCTCACACACAGAACCAACAGATGGGAACCCATCCCAGTGGAAACCAAGGTATGTGTTGGCCTAAGAATACTAGCAACAGGTACCTTCCAGAGACCAACTGGTGATATGATGGGGATTTCACAGGAATCAGCATCCAGGGTACTGCACCAGTTCCTGAATGCCACGTCAGCACATGTCGGTGATCATGTATATTTCCCCAATTCCCATGAGGTATTGGCCAGCAATATGCGTCTCTTCCAGCAAATGGCAGAATACCCTGAGGTAGTGGGTGCAATAGACTGCACGCACATACGCATCAAAGTACCAGCTGGTGAGCAGGTTAGGGTCTACTATAACCGCAAGGGTTTCCCCCATCAATTGCAAGGTCATGTGTGATGCCCAGGGCATAATAATCAATGTGTGTGCTGGCTGCCCCTGAAGCTACCATGACTCCCATATATGGCATCTGACACAGCTGTACCAGACATTTGCCAATGGGGACATCCCTCATGGTCACCTAGTGGGGGATGCTGGATATGCACTCGAGCTGTGGCTGATGACACCCATCAGAAATGCACACACACCTGAACCAGAATGCCATAATGAGGCACACGCACAAACATGAAATGTAATCGAGCGTGTGTTTGAGTTGCTCAAGTCACAGTTCCGGTGCCTGGATACATCTGGTGGAGTCTTGCAGTACTCACCAACTACATGTACCCAAACAGTCATGGTATGTGCTATGCTGCATAATATGATCCTGCAAAAACAGCTGCAGCAAGAGCAGCATAGGTCCGGGCCAAACAGCCCCCCACCATTGCCAAGGCCATCACAGGCAGAGCGTGACTATAAGGAGGAGGAGGAACAACCTGAGCCTGCCCCAGTAGACAGAAGTAGGCATGCCCAGTATGCTTTGGCCTTTGCAAAGAGGCAACACATAGCATATACACTGGCTCAGTATGAACCCTGGAAATTATACCTCTCTCTGACTCACACATATAGTAAAAGGGATGCCTAACTTGACACTACCTGTTAACAAACATGTATAGGGAGTGTAATATGTGCATCCGACATAGGAAGCACTGCAGCACCACCTGAGGCATGATTGCCATGTGTTAAGCAATATAAAGCAGTGCTAAACAGCTCTTACCACTATTTAGTATATGTAAACAAAATTGCACACACTAAGTAGCACAACTTTTGGCAATGTTGAGCAATATTGGGCACCGTTCAGCAATGTTGGTTAACATTGAGCAATGTTGTGCAAGTTTGGTCAAAGTTGGGCATAGTTCAGCAAAAGCAGGTAAACATGGTCATATTTGCTTCGTTGTTCCTGAAGCAGTCTGTTCTGCCCTGTATGAAAATATGAAACAGTGACAGTCCTCAAACCCAGGATACTGGGCACTATAATCATAGTACTGAACCACTAAACCATGACAGTATATCAGTGGTCAACTTGTATGAAGAAATGTTGATAAGTCTATGCAAACTATCTCATGGAAACCCTGCAGGCACAGCATAATCCCTGTTGAGTTAAGACACAAAGGTGAGCCCTGCAGTAAGAATAGAACCTGATTTTCAACACACATATAATATAAATGTTAATATTGGTAACGTTCACATACATCAACAAATGTAGTGGACCTCAGACAGCAACATACTGAAAGGTCACACTGGGCATGCTCACACACTTGAATAAATGAGACAAATTTCAGGCAACAAAACACTGAAAGGCCGAACTGGGCATGCTCACACACTTAGGCCATGTCTGAGTACAGCAGTGGGCCACACATATCTGGCAGTTGCATGAATTAACCCAGGAACCTCTCACTATTCACCAATCTGCCTTGTGCACACAGTTATATGACAACAGACACATATATAATATAGTGGAACCCTGTCATAATCAAATATGTTCTGTGGATACTTAGGTTGTTCATAGAAAGTGGGAAAGCAAAGAAGAAACAAAACCTGCAATCAGTCTCATCAATAAACAATGTGCATCCCGAACATCATCATAGGTTCAGAGGTTGATACTAGGCTATCTGCCCTAGGGCATGTATAAGCCTAGCCAGAGTCTGTTTGGCTTTCACAACCCTGTTATATTAGTAGACTGTGCCTGTGAATAGTAGGTCACACAAGATAGCCGACTTATGTTTAGTTTATTGTGCCTCTGTCTAGCAGGGACCCAGAAAATATCACGGGGCTAAACATACGATCACCCATCCACTTGTCAAGATGTCTCCTATAGGTGGTCAGTGGGGGTCTCTGCATATGCGGGACTGGGATTTCATTTCAGAGTGAGTGGAGCCTCTGGGATAGGACTCTGCCCCTCCAGCATGTCCTATTAATATCAGTGCTGAGGTTTACGTCCCTGGAGCATGTAGCTCTAAGGGATTTGGATATCCTGTGGTGGAGCATGTCCATTAATTCTGGGATGGACATGGCTTTAAACAACAGGCACAGATCGCATCCGAGTAGGCGATAAGCGACAGAGTACAGCTGGGGTTACCATAGCTAAACTGCGCAGGGCATCTGTGTGAGTCCCTAGATCTACTTGGTGAGGTACTTTAGTGGCCATTACAGTTGCTGCAGGTGTCGGGTAAGGTACATCCAAAATGGGGCATTGTATCCAAGCATGGGCCTGATGAGTATAGGGGCACAATGACCCCACTTGATCTAGATGTGAAACCTTATGGGATAAGGTGGGCTATATAGAAGGTCTGTCTAACCACATTGGCAACGTGATTGTCAAAGGCGAGAGTACTAACTACTCGTGTCCCCAAATCCCTAATAACACCCACCGTATGTGATGGATTATCACCTATGTGGTAATATGTGGGCACGTTGTTATTCCCAAAGGGGATGACTATGCATCTAATGGCAATTAGCTATAGGCCATGGCTCTGGCACCAGTTATCCATCTCTGTGAGACCCTTTTTGAGGATGCTTGTGCCAGCTGGAGAGTTGATTATGGCACCCATTTTGCAGTCATCTGCAAACATGGTCAGCCATATTCCTCCTGTGTTAGCCTGTACGTCTGAGAAATATATACTGAGCAATATAGGTCCCAGGACTGAGCCTTGTGGGATGCCACGTGTAACTGGTGTATAGTCAGACATGGCACCTGCAATACTGACCATGTGGGTGCTATCCATGATCCAGTTAGCAATCCATCTTGTGACATATGTGTCGATATCGAAGCCTGTGAGCTTATGTATAATGCCCGAGGGGGGTACTGTGTTGAACTGTTTTGCGAGCTCCAGGTAGGCTGTGTGGACAACCTTCTCTACATCTATGGACCTGGTAACTGTTTAAAGACATCGAACAGGTTCAAGAGGCAAGATCTGCCCACAACAAAGCCGAATTGTGTAGGATCCAGTGTCTGTAGTTTCCCGATGTCTATGTGTATGGGTTCCATGATGATATGCTCCATAGCTTTGCAGACCAGGCTAGTTAGGCTTATAGGGCGATATTGTCCAGGGTCCCTTGTGGCACCACCTCTGTGGAGCAGGAACACTGTTGCAGTATGCCATTTCTTGGGTACATATCCTGTAGTAACTCTGATATTGAACAGTGACTTAATGTGAGTGTTAAGTTCGTCATGAAGCTTGTGTAAGACACAGGGTGGGACACTGTCCAGTCCCATTGATGCTCTGTTGTCTGCTTTGGAGAGGGCATCACTCACCTGTTCATCTATGATGTCAGGGAGGCTACACCCTGTTGGGATGGACATTTGCACTTTACGGGGGATGGGGGGGGCATTTGCACTGAACCTGTTTACCAGGATGTTGGCAATGTCAGTGGGTTCAGTGTATGTTTTGTCATTATGCAGTAACTCACAGCATATCTGGGAGTTTCCACCCAGGTTCCTGACATAACTAAAGAAGGCCTTGTGATTGTCCTTAGTGTCTGTTGCAAGTTTCCATTAGATGAATTAATGAGTGATCGTAGCTTTTTGCTAGTACTGATCAGAGATGCCTTCCCTTTTTGGGATTGTGCTCTATCATGTAGTAGCCTCCTCCTTTCGTTGTATAGCTTATTAATGGCCATGGTCCACCAGACAGGTCCCCTGCCTTTGGAGGAGTGAGTCTTGTTGTTATTTGGGATAGCAAGATCCATGCATTCCAGTTGGTGTCCATAGAATGTGTTTGTAAAGGATTCAGTGGTCTGAGCTGTATTTACCACTGTCCCGGGGTCTTTGACGGATACCACCTCAGTTTGTAGAAGTGTGACATTTGCTTTTGAGACGTTCTTCACCGAGATTGCCTAGGATGGGGGTGTGGATGGGATATGTATGTCCAGTGAGATAAATGTATGGTCTGACCTTACCAATGAGGGGTATACCTCTGGTGTGGAACATAGAGTCCCCATGTTGGTGGTGATGATCATGCCCCATATGTTTTCCTCTCTTGTAGGTAAGGTGACCAGTTGTGCAATAGCATTTCAGTCTATAAATCCTAGCAACTGTTGTGCGAGGGTGTTGGTTCTTGAGTAGTATTCCCAGTCAATGTTTGTGTATTTGAAGTCACCCAATATAATGATATTTAGAGAGACCTTTATATTCTCCAGTGTTCCCAGGAATACCGAGTGGTGTTCCTGAGTTTGGGAGGGTGGTCTGTAGCAGTCTACAAACTGAAAGGCAGTTTGGGCCACTGTTAGTTGCACATGTATGGTCTCCGATGCTTCGTGCAGTGCTACTTACCTGGAGGTGTGTGTATGTGTGATGTATATGGATACTCCCCCTATTTTTGTTGGCTGGTCCGAGTCTTGTGTCCGAAAAGCATGGTATGAAGTAAAACCTGGTAGTGCTGGTGCACTGTTGGGAGCCTGAACCAGGTGTCTGTTACTGCACAGATAACAACAGTCTCCATACTGAGGAGAGTCCTGAGTGCATGCATTCTGACGGTTAGACATCTGTTGTTAAGCAGCATTACCCTTAGTTTCTTTTACCTTGTAATGTCTATGGAGGTGGGTTTGTCTTCTGAGCCTCGCTTAAAAAAGCCACTATGGGGGTGGCAAGAGCCTTAGCCGGTATTTGAAAGTCTAGGGATTCACACCAGCATGGACAATGATGGAGCCATATCTGTACTTGCTTTGGAGTGATCTGAGTGCATGTGTTATGTGGCAGATCCTGGCACCCGACAGACAGCTCAAAGTGATCTTCTCCTTCTTCAGCCTGGTGAGTGGGATGTTAGTGTGTCTGACAATAAGAGTCACCTATTACAAATGTATTAGGTGTGTTGTTTAGCCCTAAGGGCAGTGACTGTGTGGCACACTGACTTTGTGAACTATGTGATATGTGGGTATTGTTGTGGGGTAGCAGTTGTTTGGGTGTCTGCTTTGGATGTCTCTGCTGCTTAGGCAGAGTTTATTCAGAGCCTCCGAGTATGTTTTTGTGTGGTAATGTATTTGGTTTGCTGTCGCTATAGGTCTATGTGAGACTGGATTTGTGGTGTGTGAGGTTACTTTCACCACCTGATAGACTGTGCCAGTCATGGGTCGAGAGAGCTCAGCCTCCTGTTTGTCTATATAGTTGCATCTCTCACATATATCTGAGTTGTTGGGAGGAGGACAGGGTTGTCTGTGGACATAAGGCAGTTGTAACATTGCGTCAAAATTCCAATATGCACCAGCTGGACTGGAGAGTACACACGAAACCGACCTTTGGACATGCCAGGGTATTATGATGACATACTCTGGTGACTGATCACAAAGGATCAGTAGTGTGTTAAGTGTGCAAAAGAGTATAACAGGGGTTTAGTGGTCAGGTTTGTTGGTGTTTTGGAAAGATTATCTGCAAAGGAGTCCAGACGGAACCATGACACATTCTTCAGCTATGTCATAAATAGCAATTTACACTCATATATGTCCTGAGTCAGGGCCAACTGTACCTGACTGACAATGCCGACATCCTGTCAGACAGGCCCATACATACATACCCACCTCCCACTGACAAAAGGCCCTATCATCATACCAGGAGATATCACATGCAGAATGAGTAAACAGCTCCTCCCAAAGCCAAAAAAATGGCATCACTTGGATAACATTGTTTCCCCATATGTGTCATAAGTGAACTACAGAACAAACAGACCCTGCACCTGAACAGTCTGTTGAGCCTCACCCTCTCTACAGGATCTTAAACTGTTGAATGTGTTACAGCAACATATGGCACACCCCACAAGTGTTGGTGCACAACAGACCATGGGAACTATAGTCCTATAAGCCTATGAAGTCTGAACTGCTAGGCCATGGAGTCCATCATGATTGCAGTCAGAAACAGAGCTATTGGAAGCCGACAAACACACAACCCAACCAACTGTGGTATGTTAATGGGCAGATCATGTTTCCCAAACCTGCTAGACTGTTATTAAGGCAGCCACTCAGGACATACATCACTGACAGGAGCTACACATGAATCACATAGACTTTGAATAGTCCTTTATCAACATCCCAGTCACATGTATCCGCAAAACCAACAATCTGTACATAAATATGTATTGTCATATGAAGGGATGGCAGTTTGTCCACAGATAGATCACACAAGCTAAGAATTGTGGAGTCCTGTTCAAGCTGTTAACACCTGCTGACCCACATGGTTCATTCCTGGGATTGCATAAAACAAAGTGCACACACATTACCATGTCCAGTCTGATGATGTCAGCATCCTACAAATATAGCAGGAGAATAAAAAACACCCAATAAAGCATGTAACACGTCATGTTAATGCGTATCTTTCTGGTATCATAACATAGTTAGGTAGGGGTTTCAATCCTGCAATTGCTGAGTGTGCGTGTGATTTCCTTTGAGAGGAGTGGCCTTTTTGGAGACGGTGAAAACACATTAAAAGAGCTGAATTTCTCTTTGGCAAGTCTGATGATGTCAGTATCCCACAAATACAGCAGTGGAAATAAAAGTTCCCAATAAAGCATATAGTGCATCGTGTTAATGCATATTTCTCTAGTATTATAACATAATTAGATAGGAGTTTGACTCCTGCAATTGCTGTGTGTGTATCATTTCCTATGAGAGGAGTGGCCTTTTTGGAGACTTTGAAAACACATTAAAAGAGGTAAATTCCTCTTTGGCAGGTCTGATGATGTCAGTATCTCACAAATACAGCAGTGGAAATAAAACTCCCAGTAAAGCATCTAGTGCATCATGTTAATGCGTATCGCTGTAGCGTCATAGCATAGCTAGGTAGGGGTTTGAAGCCTGCAATTGCTGGGTGTGTGTGTCATTACCTTTGCAAGGAGTGGCCTTTTTGGAGACTGTAAAAACACATTAAAAGAGGTAAATTCCTCTTTGGCAGGTCTGATGATGTCAGTATCCCACAAATATAGCAGTGGAAATGAAAGCTCCTAATGAAGCATATAGCGTGTCGTGTTAATGTGTATCTCTGTATTATCATAACATAGTTAGGTAGGGGTTTGAATCTTGCATTTGCTGAGTGGGGGGTTTGTGTCATTACCTGTGAGAAGGGTGGCCTTTTTGGAGACTGTGAAAACACAGTAAAAGATGTAAATTCCCCTTTGGCAGGTCTGATGATGTCAGTATCCCACAAATACAGCAGTGGAAATAATAACTCTCAGTACAACCTCTAGCGCATCGTATTAATGCATGTTTCTTTAGTATCATAACATAGGTAGGGGTTTGAATCCTGCAATTGCTGAGTGCGTGTGTTATTTCCTATGAGAGGAGTAGTCTTTTTGGAGACTGTGAAAATACATTAAAAGAGATAAATTCCTCTTTGGCAGGTCTGATGATGTCAGTATCCCACAAATACAGCAGTGGAAATAAAAACTCCCACGAAAGCATATAGCACATCATGTTAGTGCGTATCTCTGTTAGTATCGTAACCTAACTAAGTAGGGGATTGAATCCTCCAATGACTGAGAGGTTGTGTGTGTCATTACCTTTGAGAGGTGTGGCCTTTTTGGAGACTGTGAAAACACATTAAAAGAGGTAACTTCTTCTTTGGCAGGTCTGATGATGTCAGTATCCCACAAATACTGCAGTGGAAATTAAAGCTCCCACTAAAGCATATAGCATGTCGTGTTAATGCATATCTTTCTAGTATCATAACTTAGTGAGATAGGGGTTTCAATCCTGCAATTGCTGAGGGTGTGTGTGTGTGTGTGTGTGTGTGTGTGACACTGTTGATCAATGTGTTCTGGGTTTTGCTTTTATTACTGTTTGACATATCAGTAAAACAACAGTATGTGCATTGCACACTTCAGGTATGTGTGTGGCAAATACACATATGTACATGTGACCTCAATTGGTAACTGTGTGGCCAAGACCTATATGTACATGTGACCTCAATCACTTCATAGGTGTGAAGCCTGCTTTCAACACAAATACATCTGTTACCATTGACAGTTGGTGCTGCTGCTTTTCAGACCGTAGGTCACATATGTATGTATATGACAAGTCCAGCCATTGTAGTGATCTGTGCCCTAGGTCATCTGTGTCACACACACACATGACAGTTTCTATAGAATAGTGTGAGTGAGGGTTTATGCCTGGGGCATATTTCAGACATGTTCAAACACAACACAGTCTGTCAATAATGGGCATTCATTATAGATGTACAACAACTCCGTGGATATGCATACAGACCCCTTATTGCTTATGTGATACACTGAGGGACATCAGCATACCTTTGGGAATGTGAATATCAAAGGACAGATGACATCACATGTGGCTGTATGCACACATCAGTACCCCTGCTACATGTTGTGGGCTACTACCAATTTGGTACTGTCAGGATACTATGCATAGTAAATGTGGATGACTATGCTATAGTTGGCTCATAGCTTCAGAGCATGGGTTTGTCAACAGGTATCTGTCTGTATGATACCCTTGTGGAGGATAAGTGTCTAATCTGGAGAATGCATTGTAGGCCACTGTATGCATTACCAGATGTGGACGGACATATCCCTAGTGTGTCTGCTTGTACCTAGGATGGCCACAAGCCAAACAGGAGTGGTCATGGGAATGTGTGGCGGTCAATACCACTGGTAACTGGTATAGTACAGTACCAGAATGATTCAAATGCTACTGTGTATCCTACAGCTGTGTGTCAGTTGTCAAGACATCATCTAACGATTGGTTAAAATCAGGCTGTTGAGGTTATGTACACTACCAGAATGCAAACCAAAGACAGATATTAACAGTATCACCCACAGCATAGTGTCATACCATGTCATACACACATGTGTACCCAAGTTGTGACATATGTGTAGTAAAATGCATACTGGACACCAATAGGAAATATGAAGTGTTAACACTGTGTAATACAGGGCATGTCACCCTTCCCATGTGTCCACCATGCACGTACATGCAGACAGTGCACCTCCACCATGTTCACAAATGTACACCTTGAAATCTGTACTGCACACATCACACACATAACGTCCACTCACCAACACATGCTGCCAGTACCACACACATCAGCCAAGTGGCACATGGGTGGACAATCCATGTTTGGAATTAACACTGGTGTAAACAATACTACATTGATAATCATAGCTTTGATGCATCATGCCTGCTGAGATATACCTACAAGGATATCATTACACTTTACTGTTGACAACATGCTAACATTGCTACACTGCTATTAGGTTACCCTGTGCATCAGCACCATGTTAGCCTGTTCCTGCATCAATGTCACAGATGACAGGAGGTGGCACAGTTTCATCATATGCACAGTGTGTGTTATTGGTTTGCCAAAGCCCAACAATGACCCATCCAATCAACATGTGTGTGTGTGTGTGTGTGTGTGTGTGTGTGTGTGTGTGTGTGTGTGTGTGTGTGTGTGTGTGTGTGTGTGTGTGAGGGACAACAGTACAGTATGGGTCAGTGTTGATGTAATGTGTGTGTGTATGTGTTAGCCCTAGGTGTTGGTTTTATGTGTGTGTGTCTGCATGCACACAGTTCCCCCTTGTGGCTGCCAAATACGGGAGGTTGTGGGACAGCCACAGACTGTACCTGCCAGACTGTACAGATCACTGTCTCTGGCCATGGACACAGTACCTGTGCCTAGCAGGGGTGACACGGACAGTATCGGGTACTAAGCCAGACTGGGTACTATCGTCAGAGGCAGAGGGATGTTGACTGGACCCATGTACCTGCTGGGACTGGCCAGAGCCACGTGCACGTGGTCATCTCGGACGGTCTACTGACAGCCCAGCCACAACATTGCTGGGGCTGGTACTGCCACTACGGGAGCGGCTGGGACTTGTGTGTCGTCCGCGACGACTGCCAGCTGATGATGTTGCTGGCATAAGTCCACATGGACGTCTCAGCCGTCCTGCACTGTCCTGGCACATGGACATTACATTGCAGAGGACATCTAGTGTCTCACCCCAACGTCTATCAATGACATCAGTGTAATTATGGATGGCACCGGCAAGGTCACGGATACTGTCATTGATAGCAGTGTTATGAGCCCTCTGTGCCCTTAGTACCTGCCTGGTGTACCATTCCATACGTGCCTGTGCTTGCATTACAGCCTGGAACATACCTGAGGTTGTGAGACCTGTGTGGGCACGTCTGCCAGGGGCATTATGACCAGCGGTGCTCCCGAGAACCCCTGGACATATGCCTATGTGGTACCATTCCGGGTGTCTGGGCATGGCTGCTGTGTGGGGTTGTATGTGCCATAGATTCCACACTGTCCTGGTCAATGCCTACCGTATGCTGTTCCTCACCTAAGGCCATTGGTGTTGAGGGATGTACTGGCAGTATGTATGTGCACATAGATGGAGTGGAAAGCTGTGTACTGTCGACTGGTGGACCAACGACAGACCCTGTCAAACCTGTCTGTGCCACAATACATGCATCATCATGTTCGCTATTTGTGGCAGTGTCTTCAGGTTCCCTGCTGCACTCATCCAACAATACCTCAGCATCTGTGAGAGGGAGACAGGAAACACACTTTACCATCTGTACAGGATGTTAGCACACATGCACACATGAACACATGCACACATGAACACATGCACACATGCACACATGAACGCATGAACATATGCACACATGCACACATGCACACATGAACACATGAACACATGCACACAAATACACTACTCAGTCAAGTTGACACACACACACACACACACACACACACACACACACACACACACCAACAGCAATATGGAACATATTCATTAGTGGTTGATGGTGGAGTAAGGTATCACAAGCCAAAGAGTCCTATCACACGTGTCAGCATGCAGGCTGAGTGTTGCTCAACAGCATGCAGTGTGAGTGTAGAGAGTCCTTGTTGATAACAGTATACATGTCGTTGATGCATGTGTGTTGTTCAATGATTGGCCTCACCCTGGAACACAATGTGTACATGGACACAACATTGCAGTGCAAGTCTGAAACGCTTTCCAATGTCCTGTGCACCATCACTCATAGGTATACATACCATGGCCAGATGCACACAACTGTCAGGTGTATAAAAATGAATGCTATGTGTAGTACTGTAGTTACTGTAACTGGATGTGGTGTAGTACCATGAGCCATCATCAGGCAGCATCATGTGGTCACTCAAGGCCACTAATGTATGTCACATTGGCAACTATCTTGCTGTACCTGACCTGCACCAGGCTACATTTACCATTTCACAGCCAGTTGTTACATGGGCATGTCAGGTGTTCAATAGGGAGCATTGCCTAACATGACTGTGTTGTGTGTTGACACGTGTCACACCACCCCATGATAGGACTTTACCCCTCAGGTATAGTATGTGTGCTGTGTTGATGACATTTGGGATACTGGAGTATGACCTTACAGCAGGTATCTACATACGCCATGTGTATCATATTAACACATACTGCATATGACAAAGTGGTGTATGTTGTGTGCATGTGTATTGACTCTGCCTATACAATGTCCACTACAGTGTACCCCAATTGTTTGGGATGCTCTGTGTATTGCATGTGTTTGAGGCAGCTACTCATGTTACTGGGATGTGCATAGTCCCACAGAGAACATGCAGAGCATGCACTATGTGTAGGTGTTTAACATGTGTATATGGCCTACAACTCTCCTATGACATGCACATGTTATATGCTATATTAAATGTAGAACACTCACCAGCATGGGTCTGCTGTCTTGCTATCACACCAGAGGGACCTGCAAGGATATGAGACAGTTTGTCAGTGTCAACAACTATGGCATTGCTGCTGTGACTTTGCAATTTTACAGTAGTACATGAGGTGACAGTCACATGCATACAGATAATGTCCCAAATTATCAGTCTGTTGAACTGGTTGGCCAGGAGCCACCACGCTGAGGAGCAGCTCTTCCACTCTGGTGAGGGGGTGATGTGTTGTGGCACCACCACCTGTGGCAAGCTGTTGTCTGTGGACATCGCAGGCATGCTGTCGGACATGTCTGATTAAATCACCGCAGTGATGGCGTACCTGCTCATAAGTCCGGTTAAGCATGCCTACATCATTCACCCGACGGACAACATCCTGCCACAGTGCAGTGCGCCCATGCTGGTCCTGGCTGGTTCTGGAGAACAGCAGGTTGTGATGGTGTATGAGGGCGTCTGCAATGACTTCCTCCTCCTCAGGGGAATACGCGGGTTTCCTGTTGTGAGACATGTCCCTGGAAGACAATAAAACAGTAATTGTGAGCAAGTCATGTGGCACACTTAACATTCTAAAGTACAGACATCAATGAAATGCCATATATAGCAACCTATTGGCTGTCAGTAGATACACACTTTTAATACCACATATGATTGCTCAGCCCACAACTGCCTGACAGTGCCTGGCATATACTATATACCAAATCATGTTTTGCACAGCAACAAAGTGAAACCAGTATGTAAGACTATGCAACAGTACACGGCACACTGTATGTGACACAATGCACCACCTAGCCACAGGAGGTGTATATGAAGTTTATGCATACAGACATTTGTCATCCATTGAAATGAATGTACAGTATGGTTACAGTACTACCAGTACACCACAATACTTGATAGCAAACCCCTCAGTAACATATGTGCACATTCATCACTATAGGTGGCATACTGCTGTACTACACAATACATGTTGCTAGATATGCACTTATATCCTGTGACACACATACCACCGAGGCCATGTTACAGGCATACCCACACACACATCAGACATACCTACAAGACCCAAAGGTATGGCAACCTAGATTAGTTCTACCTGTGTACCATACAGTACTGTGTGTCAGCACCTACAAAACCTCATGCCTGAGGTATGTAATATGTGAGGACTACAGGTAACAAACAAAACAGTGTTACCAAGCAATGTGGATATAAACCATACTGTGCTGTTTAGGCCTACACCTTCAGGTAGTACTACAGTTCATACGTGATTTGTATTCACTAGTGTTAACAATCAATAAGCATACATGTACTGCTTTAGCCTACAATGGCACACTCCAGTCAACACCATGGGACTATGTCACACCGTATGCCATACTGCTTTTCCTGCCTAGCAATAGCATACGTACCTTTTGATGGGATTAGAGCTACAACACTACATGCCATGATATACACAGTTTCCTACTAGGCTATCACACATATACACATCTTTGACTCATTCGTCTACACATTCTCCATCACACCCAGTCAACCTCACATAGCATGTGATGCAACAGGTACATGCGTGTGTGTATTGGGTCCTAGGTAGCTAATAGGCTATTATCCATAGGGCCTATGGAAGCCTAGCCATATGGTACCCTGCCCTTCAACACCCATGTAATGTAGGTTCATGTGCCCCTGTCATGCAGAGCCACAGAGGTGATTACCGGGTTGTGTTTCCTATCTCACATCCAATCATCATGATTATTCATGGCAACTGCTAATGAGGACCTTCATTTGCTATTGATAGGTAGTTAGTTCCAGAGTATGGTACGTGTCTGAGATGATAATGTGCCACTCAAGCATGTTCTGCTTTTTGACGTTACAAGGTTTAGATCAGTACAGTGTGTAGCTTGTATGGAGTTTCATCTGTTTACATGGAGCATGTCCAACACCTGTTGGTTTGGCCTAGCTTTGTATGTTAGGCAGAGGTAACCTCTGGGTAGGTGGTATGCGACACAGTGTAGCTGTGGATTTGTAAGACAGTCAACAAAGGGCATCTATTTGAGTCCGGTAATACTCTTTGTGAGGTATGTGTCTGGCGTCTACAGTTGCTGTGGATGACTTCTGAGGTACATACCAACAGGGCCATTGTACTCTATGATGGGTGTTATGACTGATGAGTACAGTGGAACACTGACCTCTATTTCCATGGATGACACAGCTTTACTGATGACATGTGAACCATACTCAATTTACATGACTAGTGTGGCACTGTGATTATCATAAGGGACACTACTGTCCACCTGTGTCCCATAGTCTCTTATCACACTTTCAGTGTTGAGTAGACTACCACCTATGTGGCAGTTCATGGGTACAGGGCTTTTAACAACAGGGGTGGCAATACGTGTACAACATTGAGCTTGAGTGTACATATGAACATCCAGTGGTGTACATATAGATATACATATCGGCACATATACAGTCTGCCTTTCATGGTGGGAATATCAATTATGCAAAGGTTGAGAGGGATACAGTTATGTAATGATATTGCATAGTCTTGTGCAGAATGCATGGAAGGTATTCTCAGCCCATGTATCTTTAGCAGCACCCCCTATCTGGAAGACTAAAAACCTAACAAATCATACCCACGGTGTTTGAACTCCACATGTCATATGCCAGCACTGTATGCTGTCTTGTTTGACACACACTACAACCTACATATAAATATGCACATAACAACCTGCACCAACATATAAATGTCCACCCTTCACAAACAGTTGCAGTATGTCCCTTGCTCTATGCACATGTTCAGATGCTAATATATCAGACACATATATATCTCGCCATATGTATGTGCCATACAGACACAGGTTCCACACTGTTGTAAGTCCGTACACCTCACAGATGACCTCTTGGGCCTTGCTATAACATGGACAGTTGTCACATTTGTGCATACAGTAATAATACAAGAGTATATATAGCTGCAAATGATACATTACTATACTAGCCTGGTACAGCAGTTGCCAATGCTAAGCTACACATTATGTGACTATCATGCATGTCTTACTCTGTGACATCCAAGTTTATATAGGTGTTTGCACTACTCCCCCAAACTGCCATTAAATGCAGTACTGTACAGACCATAGATAACATGTTCAGAAGTTTGACATATAATGCTGAGCTACATATGTCACAGTTATGTCCCACTGCACACAGCTACACACCAATTTCTCCATGGCAGTAGTTATGCATGGCATCAGCGCATACATACCTATTGCTGCCACATATGCATGTTTCAGAGTATGTACAGTACTATTCATAAACATCTACTACTTGCCAGTAACTACAAACTGTTACATACCTGTTTGTCCCTTTCAGGTCCTTCTGTGTATGCTTTGACAGTTTTTTTTTTATTAAGTAAAGATTCTTACTTAAGTTTAGTTTTTGGTTATTAATTACTTTTTTTCTTAATTAATAACTTTAGTTTTTAATTAGGTCTATATATTTGTTACCTAATTATATATGTATTTCTTACGTGCTATAGTTTGTCAATACTCTGCAGGAGTTGTACAGTTGCTTACACGTGCAATGTAATGATCGCATGTGGGGATAGCAAGTACAATCTGCTTTTATAGGTATCTGCGCATGTGCATGTGATGCCCTCTGCACCAATTGTTGCCCAGCATTTGGTAAATGCATACAGCCTGCTGTGTGGTAATTGCAGTACTCACTGTCATAGCAACCCAATGCTATAAATTGCTAAGGTATGTAGGCGTAGCCCTTTCAGATTTCCAGAGTGGGTCCCATGCTTGTTTGCTGTGGACACTGCTGTGTAAGTCAGAAGGTTGGTATACGTCTTATAAATGAAGCTAGAGGTGTAGACAGTGATGTACATATTGTACGCAGAACTGACTGTTGCCACTTCTAGTACAGAGCTATCAGTGTAGAGTTTTACTCACCCCTACAAATGCTTACACAATATTTATGTGACTATGCAGTTTCTTTTCTACTCATATAATTAACTGCCATACAAATGTAGTTATTGAGAAGTATTCTTTTGGCACATGAACTGTTTGTGAACTGTTATACTGTGAATATTAATGTACTTACTTCTGCAGGGTTTGTGTTTTTTATTGTTGACATTAGCACAGGGTTCACAGGACAACTGGACAGTTCCAGTACTAAGTATGCCTACCTACACCCTTGGTAGACCCTAAACACACAAGTATCTTTTAATTGTGGGGGGGGGGGTGCTTACATACAGAGAGCATTATGTATTAATGTGTGAATATTAACTTACTGGACGTAAAGGATTGGTGTGTACCTGTCAGTTTATTAAGGCAGGTGGTCTGTCTTCATAGATCCCAACTGTGACCCTATCCAGATGGTAGCCAGAAGTTACACTGTTATTCTTTGTCTGTGCAACTCACAGGTGTTTTCAGGACTGGTACAATGGCATTGTTACAGTCAGTTGCTACCAATACGTGGTTACATCCTTTGGTATTTCTGTGTTGTACTCCTACATAAGGGTATGCTTGTGGAGGTCCTACCAAAGCTATTTGCAGAGTGTGTAACAGCAATATAGCTAATATGCCTGTGTGTTTGTGCCTCTGCCAGGCCTATGGAACACTCAGATACATCTTTGCATGGAGTCAGAGATAGGTAGTTGAAAGTGAGGTACACGTTACATATAATAGGGACAGTAGGTGTAGACTTCAGTGAAGCAGTGCATATGGATTACTACTCCTTTCATGAAGTACAAGTGGTGTCTACTGTTATTATTGTCAGTATTCATTGTGTAATACCCAACCTTTCTGATCGATGTCAGTACTTTTCTGAGGGATTTGGAGGGACACAGCTAAATATGTTTCGCAATCAGGGACATCCCTGGAAAGTTGTCACAGTTAGGAGGTATGGCCTCTGCCCAACTCAGATATGCCAGTGTTTGTCCTGCTGTGATGCTGTGTGGGGGTTGTAAGGTGCCTCTATAACATTATTTGCTGCTTTAATGGCTGCTTCTCACATCACACTCATGTAATGCAATTCCACAACAATTGCTGGTAAAGATCCACAGAACAAGCTTTGTGTTATGGCCTTTCTATTTTTCCTTTACATTCACTCATTGTAATGCATGATATATTTTTTTCAGCACCAAGTTATTGTATATCTGTTGTGGCTTAGTGGTACTTCATGCAGTCTAGTGTGTCCAAGGTCTGGGGCTCGAGACTGACCGAGGTGTTTTATTTTGCTGCTGAGCAGAACAAGGGCCCTGACATAGAGTGACTAAGGCACTTTTAAGCAGTTGTAAGTGGGTTTGTGTGACGCTTAGTGATGCTTAGCTAAGCGCACACATGCGCACACTCACTCAAACCCACTAACTACTGCTTAAAAGTGCTTACTCCCGCTAACACCTGCGCTAATTTCTTTGAAAGAAAAGAAAATGGGGAGATAGGAAAGTGGTGAAAAAGGGGGCACAAAGAAGGAAAGACAATAGGAAAACAAGCTCGGATGTGCAGGACGGGTGTAGGGAAGGTCCATAGCTGCCCATTTCTTTACCAGCAACAGCTGTGCATATGCAATGAATTTGGAGTGAAATTTGAATCCTTCCACCCCTGGGAGAGGGGTGAGGACAACAAAGTATGCTGCACTGCCAATTATAATTATCAGTTTACATGTCCAGCGGACATGTGTATGAAATGGGTAGCTATGTATGGGGCGTAATTTTTTTGTGGGTACAGATTGCTCTTTTTCAGGTGAGAGTGGAAAGTGAGGTAGAGGAAGTAGGTATATTTGGGGAGGTAGGTTGGGGAGGTAAACAGACAAGACAAACATACAGGGGCAGAGTATGACACATGGGGTGGGTGAACACAATTGACGGGGACGGATGTTTGGAAATCATAAGCCCATGAGCCCACAGATGGTAACAGTGGGACTGAGATCCCCACCCATGGGCAGTCACCACTGAACCTTCACAGACCCGAGGGTCACTGTGCTGGGGGCTGCGTAGGAGGGGCAGGCTCACTCGTGAGTCACGCCACTCTCGCCTCGAGCTAGCTTAGGGGATCAGCGACTAAACACTGGATCTCCCTACGCACTACAACCCGGACCCTTCGGAGGGTGACAGGTGGCCCTTCTCCACCCACGCTTGCAGGGGGGGATGAGCCCCATCCCCTGCAGCGCTTCCACCCGAAGGTGGCACATGACCAACAGAGGAGGGTAGCCTGGGCTGGGCACCAGACCTGCTGGTGCCAGGTGCAATCGCCAGCTGAGGAGGGACAGGTGGGTCTGCTGGGACCGGCCATCCCATACGTTCTGTGATTAGATGTGTTTAATTACAACATAGACAACAGCATTCCGTAACAGCATGCAGTAATATTCCCATTAACCCAACACACCAGGGTTACAACAGTTAAACAGCAAGCATAACACATGCATATATTGAACGACAGTGGACATTACAACAGCATGCAGGGATGATTGCTGGCAAGAGACCACCAAGAATGTGGTGTTTTAACAGGGGACATGCATCAAAGTAACTGCAGATTTTTATAGAACAATAGGACATATGTCCCAACAAATGTTTTGAGATTAGACATACCCATTGAGGTGTGAAATTGCATTGTTTATGCACACAGAGTAGGGTGTAAAAAGAAACCTCCATTAACATCTTATTAGTACTTTAACTCTACACTACATTCCTATTGACTGCAGGTGTATATTCCCTACATGTATTATTACACTAGGCAACATGCATTAGATTGTGTAATGGGTTTGGCTAGTTCATTATATACCTGACCTATATCTGACATAGTAACTGTCCAAGATGCAGATGTTACTGTTACATACTTGTATTTTATTCTTATATTTATGTATCTACACATCTGGATGTGTTCACGTGACGTTTTCACTTAATTTTCTACAGAACCCTACATTTCATGTAGCACACTCACATTTCTGGGGAACACCTTGACAAGCTACTCGTGTGCCAGATTTACCTATGCATGACAGCCATTTAACAACTGTTGAGGACTGTTATATGCTTCACAGCTACTGGCACTTCCTTCATCCACTTTATATGAGACTGCACAACTGTGGGTTGACAGCACCTAATACAACAGTACTATTTATTTAATGCAAGGGTACAACAACATTTCTAAGTAACTGACACAGACACACTCCAAGTATTATACCTTTATTATTCACATTAAACACTATTTTCTACAGGCTCTCTCCTTTATTTGATATTACAGTGCATACAGAAGACCTATTTAGGACATATTATACCTTTATTGATAGGTTACAACACTCTTTTTCAGGCTCGCTCACTTATTTTATATGACAGTACATGCAGAGATAGTATTCCAGACATATTTTACCTTTGTTGCTGGGTTGGTACACTCTATTTCTGGCTCTCTGACTTATGTTATATAACAGTACATGCAGAGAATTTATTCAGGGCATTTTATAGTTGTATTATTGGACTACAACACTTTTGTCATGCTCTCTCACATATATTATATAACAATACATGCAGAATAATTACTAACCTGCCTGGTTGGTGCAGCCTTAGCAGCCTATCTGCATAGGCTTGCTGATTCATAGCACAGACACCTGCAGCTGTGAAGTAAATGAAGGGATATTGAGACATACCTATCCATTATTTAGACTATATTAGCATGTCTTACATACTGCATTCCATGGCTACCTACTTAGTAGTGGGGCATCTTGCATATGACGTGCCTCCTGGATCCATTGGTTAAGAAGGTCCTGCTTCCATCTCTTTAGGTCTGCATAGTGGTGACAGACCTGCTCACCAGTCCGTGGGATGCCTGTGGCACTGGTGAGTTCATGAGCCAACCGGTTCCAAGCCTCTGCCTTATACTCCGTCCATTGGAACTGTCCCTGCAGGAGTCGAGACTCATGATGATGGACTAGGAGCCAAACCATGTATTTTGACTCCACAATGCCCTAGCATTGCGCTCTAAAGCGAGTACCCTCCCCAGCACCAGACATTCTAACTGCAGATGGGAGCTACAATCAGTTATGGCGAGTATTCCCGCCTATGGAGCTTAAATATGCCGCATTTTCCGCACTTTTTTGTGATTGGCCATTTTTGAAAATTCTCGGCTGATTGCAGACCTGCTTAGCAATGGTTAATCTAACATTTATAAGTATATATATGTTAACAGTGAATGTTCATCCTAAGCTGTCGTTGCTTAGTGGTTCAGTACTTTGCTTATGGTGCACAGTGTCCTGGGTTCGAACCTTGTCATTGCTTTTTATTTTACTACTGTACAGACAGGTTAGGGGGTGTGGCTGTGTTTAAGCAACTTTGCTCTACGTTGCTCCACGTTGCCCCACGGTGCGCTGGTTGGCGCGCCGTACACCTCTGCGCAAACCGATTGCACTGGGTAAAGTGCTATTTAGCTATAAGCAACTACATTGCACTGGGTAAAGCGCTGCTTAACTATGGGCAACTATATTGCGCTGGGCAAAGCACTTCTTAACTACGAGCAACTATATTGCTCTGGGCAACTGCGGGCAATTATATTGCGCTGGGTAAAGCGTTGCTTAACTGCGGACAATTATATGTCAGGTTCCTTTATAAATATACATTTTGTTCACTGATACATAGGCCATTTCAATGCTTTTTAGTAAAAGTTTAATCATATATGTCAGGAACTATTTCATATACTCATTTTGAACATAAAATAGGAAGGGGAGTGATAGGACTCGAACTGTGAATGCTTCCTCTTTGTACGAATGCTCTACCACTATGCTATTACTATTTGGTGTAATTTGCATACACATTCCTTATTATGCTCTTATTTGTTGAAATTGCTAACTGCAGCTAAGCAATGGGCACACCCGCGCACACAAGCACAAATACGGGCAGCTATATTGGGAATTAGAAAAAATATATATGTTTTACTTTTTATAACTGTGGTGGGGGTTTACAGTGTCAGGGAGTGTGGTGTTGGGTACATGGACAGTTGAGCGGACTCGCTCTTATGTGTTGACATTTTGCAGTTGACACACTTGCAGGGGCGTGGACCTTTAGACTGCATGGCAGTCAGACATGCCCCCTGCTTGCCTGCACGGTCCATGTTAGACTTGGGGTAGAGTCAGCGTGCCCTCATGAATATCTCACATATTGCACATTTAGAAATTGCTAGACAGTATTCATTGAATATGTGTATTTAATTCTAGATTCATATGAAAGTATGTCTGTGAGTGTGTATTTGGATGCAGTGATTGTTTGTGTGTGGGGGAGCTGAGTAGTTGGAAACACACGTATGTGTGTGTCTGTGCCTGTGAGTTCTTTTTGGCTGTATGTGTGTGTATGTGGGGGGTATACGTGTGTGTTAAAGTAATGCAGAAGGTAATGTTTGACATTGTAGCACTTATCTGACTGCAGTTGTGACTTTCTTCGGCCATAGATTATGAGATGGAGAACACGTTTTAACAACATAGCACAATTCTGTTGTACTCTTTGATGGAAAGGTCAAGGATCAAAGTGGAAATAAGACGTTTTGTACTGCATTTCATAACAATGGACAAGTAACATACTGTATTTTACAATAATTCCAAAAGCAACTGTTGGCATTGTTATACTATTCTGTCCAATCTGGTACGTGACATTCTGCCTGGCATTTTATGATGCACTATACTGTGTTGATAAGCATCATAAAGTGTGCTTTTCTGA